>NW_022437062.1:618992-697130 GCF_009761245.1 Sapajus apella
AAAGGGGAGTTTATTAAGTATTAACTTACACATATATATATTAACTTATATATATATAATATATATATTCTTATTAGTTGTGTCCCTCTAAAAGAACCCTGTTGAATACACTGCCCTGTGCAGATACTGAGTGATGAGCCAGACTTAGCCCTGCATCAGGGAGGGTGTTAGATTGAAAATTGTACCAAAATCTGTACCCATCTAAGCAGACCTGATTCAAAAGAAGCAGGCAGAGCCCTCTGTTTAGAATTGACAAGAATTCAAGACAACTCACAATGAGTCATGCTCTTGCTCGATGCTTTGCCCTCTCTGCTTGCATTTACCTTTGCAAGAAGAGTCCACACCTGAACTGATCCTCAGGGCCTATTTCTCCAAGGTGCCCCATAGCCAATCTTGAGCCTTCTTTGCCTACAGTAAAACACCCACATTGCACATGCGAAGACTGTAGTCTCTTTCCTTTCAGCAATTTCCATCAGGATAAAGAGAAGAAAAGTAAGGATCCCCGGAGCATATTCTTCTGGGTTGCATGGACACACTTCTCTGAGTTTTGCTGTAGCCCAGCTCTCTCTTGCTAAATGCGCTTAGTCATTAAATCTTTCAACCATCTACCAAAACCATGCACTCTTTTTATTGAAACCAGTGAAATTATTCTTCTGCTGTCTTTCCACCATCCTTTGGGCCTGTTCACCTTCTCCCCCATGCTGTATTGTCTGGGTTTTAAGCAAAATGAAGACAGGGACCTTGTCTTGGTCATCTTTGAATCCCCTACCTTGATAGTCAAATAGCCTTGATAATAAAAATGTAGTTTGCATTGTAACAAGATTGCCAGGCAATTCATTAGGGTTTGAGCAACACTGTACTAGACACTCAGTACAGTGCTCTTTAAGTGTTTGGCCAAGCCAGGGAAGTGGGTGTGGTTAAAGGCAATGCAGATGGTTAGTGGCAATGCACTTTTTTCTTTTTTGAGACAGGGCCTTTTTCTGTTGCCCAGGTTGGAGTGCAGTGGTGCACTCATGGCTCACTGCAGCCTTGACTTCCTGGGCTCAAGAGATCCTCCTATCTTGGCTTCCTAGGTAGCTGGGACTACAGGCACATGCCACCATGCCCAGCTAATTTATTTGTTATTTTTTGTAGAGACAGGGTCTTACTATGTCACCCAGGCTAGATCCTCCCACCTTGGTCTCCCAAAGTGCTGGGATTATAGGCTTGAGCCTCTATGCTCAGCTGGATCAATTACTTTTTAATATCCAATTTTGTTGTCTCTATTGGCCTCGTGTGTGTGTGTGTGTGTGTGTGTGTGTGTATGTGTGTGTGTGTGTGTGTGTGTGTAAGCAAGACAGGGTGTTGATCTCTTACCCAAGCTGGAGTGCAGTGGCGCAATCACGGCAGCCTCAACCTCCTGGGCTCAAACAATCCTGCCTCAGCCTCCCAAGTAGCTGGGACTACAGGAACACACCACCATAAATAAATTAGCCTGACTAATTTATTTGTTATTTTTTGTCGAGACTGGGTCTTGCTGTGTTGTCCAGGCTGGTCTTGAACTCCTGGCTTCAAGCAGCCCTCCCACCTCAGCCTCCCAAAGTGCTGGGATTACAAGTGTGAGCCACCACATGCAGCCTCTATTAGCTTTTTAGCTATACCTCTTTGTTTTATTTTTAGTAATTGCTCTGGGGATTATAGTATGCATCTTTAACTTGTTACAGTTTATTTTGCATCTTCATTATACCACTTCACAAATAATTTAAGAGAGTTACATTTTACTTCCGTTTGCCCCTTCCATCCTTTGACTATTACCAATCCTACTTCTGTACATGTACCAAGTCCCCTAATATATGGTTATTGTATTTTTAAAAGCCAATTGTCATTCAAAATAAATTATAATAGTCTTTCATATTTACTCACATACTTAATATTCCCAGTGCTCTCCATTCCTTCTGGTAGATCTGAGCTTCCAACCGCTATCATTTCTCACTAGCCCGAAGAACTCCCTTTAGTATTTCTTTTTATTTTCTTTCTTTCTTTCTTTTTTTTTTTTTTGCTTGTTTGTTGTGATGGAGTCTCCCTATGTTGCCCCAGTTGATCTTGAACTTCTGGGCTCAAGTGATTCTCCTGCCACAGCCTTCCCAGTAGCTGGGACTACAGTTGCACCCAGCTTTTTGAGTATTTCTTGAAGTACATGTCTGTTAAAAATTATTTCCCTTAGCTGTATTTTATCTAAAAATATCTTTTTTTCTGTTTCATTTGTAAAAGCTATTTTTCTAGGACAGAGAATTCTAGATTTTCTGAGTTTTCATTTCTTATGTCATTTTATTGTCTTCTGGCTTGCATTGTTTTTAAAGAGAAGTTAGTTATCATTTTTATCATTGTAATGTTCATATTTTTCTCTGGCTGCTTTTAAGATTTTCATTTTATCTTTGGTTCAACAACTTGACTATGATGTGTCTAGATGTGTATTTAACCCACTTGGGGTTTGATGACCTTTTAAATTCTGTAGGTTGGCCGGGTGTGGTGGCTCATGCCTGTAATCCCAGCACTTTGGGAGGCCAAGGTGGACAGATCACTTGAGGTCAGGAGTTTGAGACCAGCCTGGCCAACATTGTGAAACCCCGTCTCCACTAAAAATACAAAAAATTAGCTGGGCGTGGTGCCAGCCTGGGCAACCGGAGAGAAACTCCGTCTTAAAAAAAAAAAAAAAAAAAAAAAAAGAGAACAGTAGAAACAAAAATATATTTTTTTGTTTACTTCCCAGAAATTGCAATTCCATTTTCCTCTCTGGTGGTTAAGTTGAAGCTGATCAGTGGGAGTCCTCTGACAGTGGAATTGAGTTAAGGCTCGACTGCAGCTTTAATTAGATTATGTACACCTGTAAGTAGCCCAATCCCAAGCTTCTGCCTCTTTTACCTGTTGTAAGTAATTGAGCTGGGTGGGGGTAGCTTACAGATTCAGATCATTTTGATTTATCTTTGAACTCGACTCTAGCAGGGCCCCAGAATTTAAGCAGGACTGTGTCCTTACTTTCTGCTTTCCAGCCCCTTCTCCAGTGCCGCTTTTGTGGCAAAGTTTTGTGCGTGGAGAACAGAGAATTATCGGCCCAAATGACCAGCTTTTCTATATGGCCTCTTTCAGATTGTAATCTGTCTTGCCAGCCCATACCATGGCTCAGCTGATTCCTTCTTATGCTTACAAAGCCCTGTAGTCTAGTCTAGACAGGACACGGCATGTTCCTTCATTCACCTGTAGCCAGGCCAGGCACATCCTCAGGTATGGAAGCTGTGGTGGCCTTCTGCTCACCTACAAAGGGCTTGTTTCTCCTGGAATTCAGCTCATCAAGGCCATGCATGCACTGCTCAGTAGAAAAGTATGGTTTTTATTTTTGTCTGGGTTTTTCTTGTTGATATCATTGTAGCAAAGGCTTTTCATATCTTTCTGCAGCCTAACCAGAAGCGGAACTCTCCCAGATGTTAGAGGAGCAGTAAAGAGGTCAACGTGGCTGGAGCAGAATGAGCGAAAAGAGGAAGAAGAGATGAAGTCGGAGAGGTAATCAGGAGTCAGTTCATGCTCAATTGTAGAGGCCACTGGAAAGATTGGCTTTTACTTTGAGTGAGATGGGGAATGATATTTTTTGAGCAGAAGAATGACAGGGTCTCATATAGGTTTTAACAGGGTCACTGTGGGTGCTGGGATGAAAATAGCCTGGAAGGTGCAAAGAAAGCAATAGAGATATTATTGCAATAATCCAGGGAAGGGATGATAGTGGCTTAGGCTAGCGTGGGCATCGTGGGGTGGTGAGTCTGAGAACATTTTGAAACCAGAGGCAGCAGCGTTTACAGACAGATTGTATGTGAAATGTAGGAAATGAAGAGGATGACTCTGGCTGGCTGGGTGCAGTGGCTCATGCCTGTAATCCCTGCATTTTGGGAGGCCAAGGTGGGGTGGATCACTTAAGGTCAGGAGCTCGAGACCAGCCTGGCCAACATGGTGAAAACCCCATCTCTACTAAAAATGCAAAAAAGTAGCCAGGTGTGGTGGTGGGCACCTGTAGTCCCCAGCTATTCAGGAGGCTTAGGGAGGAGAATCCCTTGAACCCAGGAGGTGGAGGTTGCAGTGAGCCAAGGTTGTGCCACTGAACTCCAGCCTGGGCAACAGAATGAGACTCCATCTTAAAAAAAAAGTTTTGGCCTGAACAAGCAGAAAGATGGGGTTTTCTCACTGAGATGGAAAGACTGAGGTGAATCAATGTCTTATTCCATTTGTGCTGCTGTAATAAAATACCACAGGCTGGGTAATTTATGAAGAACAAAAATTAACTTTCTCATAGTTCTGGAGGCTGGGAAGTCTAAGATCAAGATGTTGGCACTTGGCAAGAGCCTTCTTGCTGCATCATTATATGGAGGAAGGCGGAGGGGCAAGAGAAAGCAAGAGTGGGTCAAACTTGCCCTTTTATAATGGCACCAATTCTACCCATGAGGTTGGAACCCCTATGGCCTAATCACCTCTTAAAGGTCCCACGTCTTAAGACTGTTACAATGGCAATTCGATTTCATGAGCTTTGGAGCAGACAAACATCCAAACCACAGCAAGTAGGTTTATGGGAAGAACTCTGTATTCATCCAAGCAGAGATGTTGAGTAAGTTGTACATATGAGTCTGCAGTTCAGGGGAGAAAACTCAGCTAGGTTTATTCATTACTTTTTGTTGTATGAGAAAGTTAAGGACGTGATAAATCCCATTGGTATGGTTTTGCATAATAATAGCTAACTTTCACTGAGTGTTTACTCTGTCCTAGGAACTGCACTATGTTCCTACATTGCTTAACCCATTCAAACCTCACAACAAATCCAAGAGTTAAATTCTATTACTATCATCCACAAAACAAAGGTGTATTAGTTTGCTAGGGCTGCCATTACAAAATAGCACAGACTAGGTGGCTTAAACAACAGAAATTAATTTTTTCCCATTCTGGAGCCTGAAACAAGGTCGGGGGTCAGGAGGTTTGGTTTCTCCTGAGGCTTTGCTCTGTGGCTTGTAGAGAGCTGCCTTCTCACTGTATCCTCACGTGGCCTTTCACCTGTGCATGCCCCATGAATGATTTTACTTAATCACTGATGAGATACACTGCAGTTTGTCCCATGACGGTCACCAAACATGCACTGTGTGAAGCCCCTCTCCTGAGAGAGGGGAATGGAGGGAAGTAACAGGGGCAGGTTTTGGTCCATGGCTTTGGTCACAGGAAGAAACCCCTTGTGGTTACACATTACCCCAGAGAAGCTGGAGCTCCTCCTAGAGGAGGCCACAGCCTCTTTCTCCAAAGCTGTTTTCGAGCAAAAGCTTCATCTTTTTTTTTTAACTTTTTTTTGATGGAGACGGGTCTCACTATGTTGCCCAGGTTGGTCTCAAACTCCTGGGCTCAAGTGATCCTACTACCTCAATCTCTCCAAGTGCTAGAATTACAGGCATGTCCCATCATGCCCAGCCTACAGCTGCATCTTAAGAAGGCCTTCTGGATACTTCAAAGAAAGGATTCCAGTTGTGAGATCTGCAGGACCCAGCATAGGCTGTGGGGGCCCAGGGGTTTGGGGCTCCATCTCAAGCCATTCCAGAGGACAGTCCTGTGAAGAGAGAAGGTGAGCAATGCCAAGTGGTGGCTCTGGCCTGAGGGGCATGCACGATCCAGAGGCCTTGCCCACAGTTAGGCTCTGCCCTCGGGAGACCAGGTGACTCAAAGGCTAAGTTGGTCCTTCAGAGTGGAATTTGGGGCTGGAGTGTAGGGCACTCCAGACTTCCTGCTAGCCCAGCGAGGCTCAGGCCCAGCTGTGGGTCCTGTCACACCTACCGTCCCCTCCAACTTCTTTCAGGCACTGCCTGGCTTCTGAGGCAGAGTTCTGAGTGACAGCTCATTAGATGGAGAGAGCCAGTGGAAATCCAAACTTTACAACAATCTGTCTGGCCTTGTCTGGGAGTCAGGCTGCTCAGCAATGGCCAGAGAACAAAGGGCTCTGCAGACATGGGAAGAAAACAGCATGCAACATTGATGGTGCACTTTAAAGGCAGGTGTAATGAATCGGGGCCAAGTTTCCCCACACTCCCAAATCTATCCCTCTTCCTGTCCTCTTAGAGATTGCCTTACAAGGCTCAATGCTGTTGGCATGTTCCTGCTGTGGGGATTCTCTTGGTGTGTGTGTTTGCGGGGGTTTGGGTATTGCTGAAGATGTATGTGTCCAGCCTCTTTTTCCCAGTCTGGGCAGCTCTCTGAAGATTCTCTGGGGCTCAGGCCGTGTCAATGAGCCATGACCTCCCCTGGTTAGAGGAAGGCGCAGGAATTGAGAGGGGAAAGAGTTCAGAGGCATTTGGTCTCTGAGGCACTGGGCCTCTGCCCCTTACTTCAGGAAGGTCCCAGAACAGTAACTGCATCTGGGCTACAGCTACTGTCCCGTCCTGGGGCCCTGCCCTGCCCCGTGGTCTGCAGTGCTGTCCTGTCCTGGGGCCCTGCTCTGCCCAGCCCTGCGGTCTGTAACTACTGTCCTGTCCTGGGGCCCTGTCCCTATGCTACATTCCTGCCATCTGCTGCCCACAGGCCAGACTGTAACATTGGGGTTGACTGCAGTCACTAGTGGGTGCCAGAATTAATTCAATGTTTATGTTTGCTTCTAAATGTATGAAAATGAGAACAACATCTGTGGCTATTCCAAGAGGCCTGATGTTATTTTTATTCAGATTCCCAGGCAGGGAATGTGGGGTCTCTGTGGGCTTTCCAGAGGGCCTGGGACATTGAAAAGATGAGACCATTTCCTTTGTAAGGACAACAGCCCATTTTCCCTCTACTTCCCCTTCTTTAGAAATTGAGCCCTCAATCCTGTGAGGAAATGGAGAAATGTGAACCCAAACCCACAAAGGAAGCCTAGAAGAAAGCCCCAGGCCTTCCCAGGAACGGGTATAGCCGTGAGACGCTGTCTTCCCTATGAAGAAACAGAGGTCACAGGATTGTCAGATTTATTTTACAATAATAATTTTAAAATGAAAATAAATTTTATTTTCTGCTATTTGAGTTTCTAAGTTAGGCACTGGAAAAGTAGGTAGTAACTAAAAGTGGATTCAACCACAAATTTGCTGTAGCCCTGGTGGGGGAATTATCAGAGAAGTATTTAACATGTAAATCTTATCCTGTTTTTAACTAGCTGTAGCTCTGAAAGATGTGACACTGAGTGGCAGGTTCACTAGAGGTTCTGGGGGGTCACTGAGGAGGCTCAGGCAGCTGACCAATCACACTCCTGCCACTCCTTCCCTTTTCTGGGAAAGGGAAGGGGAACTAACATTTCCTAAGCAGCTATGTAGTTGGCGCCATAATTAGGACTTAAACATTTGTCATCTCGTTGAAGCTCCAATTTTTATAAATAGATGAAGAAACTGGGACTTATAAGTTTAAGTAACTTATACGGTACGGACAGTAGGATTTCTATCTGCCTGAGGATTCCAAATCTCACCTTTCTTTCACTCCTAGCAACTTTTCTAAAACAGCCTGTACCAAGGAACTTTACCAGCAAGCACAACTGAGGGTCCGGTGACTATTCTCTCTCATCACAGGCAAGGCTGGGGGTAAACACCCACTGCTTCAACACCTCATCTTGTACAATCACTTGAACGGGATGGCACATGACCTCTAGGTTATTCTGGCTTCCATTTTGTTCCATATTCTGCTAACCTCCATACCAAGTTCTCTTTCTGAAATATCATCCTGGACTTCGGAGGCACCAAAGATAAGCCAGGTTGGACAGGGTGTGGCCAGGTAGACAGGTGGCATCTAGGGACAACTGGATCTGCCTCTTGGGTTGCATGGTTGGGGCTGATAAAGGATCTTCCTTGTTCCATGAATAATTAAAGGATTTGGGTGACACAAGAGCCCCTTACCAGCAAGGCGGATGCCTCTTTGTCTTCCAGAGGGAATTTATAGCAGTGAGTGATTAAAAATTAGTATTGGGCTCAAGCTTTCCAGGTCTTTTCCCGGGGATGGCAGTCCTTGTAAGGGAAGGAAGCAGGATGAATCATTCCATGACCCTCTGCTCAACCTCAGGTTACAGAAGGGGCTCTGTCTTTTTCCTGTCTTTTTTATAGGGCAGATTTGGGAGTAAGAGTGAAATGATGGAAAGGGGTATTTTAGGGTCCTTTCCATAATTTACATTAGAAAACTTACCCACTGTAAAGATTCAGTTGTCTTCTCTTCTTCTTGTAAACTCAAAGCTCTATGTACAGATATATTCCAAAAATCCCAGATGTACATTTGAATAACATAGGGGAGCTTTAACAAATCCTAACACCTGGAACTCATCCCTAGAAATTCTGGTTAGTCTACGTGAAGGATGGGCATCAGGATTTTTTTTTTTTTTTTTTTTTTTTTTTTGAGACTGAGTCTTGCTCTATTGCCCAGGCTGGAGTACAGTGGTGTGATGTAAGCTGACTGCAACTTTTGCTTCCCAGGTTCAAGTGATTCTTGTGCCTCAGCCTCCCTAGTAGCTGGGATTACAGGCACGCACCACCACACCTGGCTAATTTTTGTATTTTTAGTAGAGATAGTGTTTCACCATGTTGGCCAGGCTAGTCTCAAACTCCTGGCCTCAAGTAATCTGCCCACCTCGGCCTTCCAAAGTTCTGGGAGTACAGGCATGTGCCACCAGGTCTGGCCAGCATCAGGATTTAAAGAAACTCACCAGTAATTCTAATGTGCAGTCAATATTGAGAACTATTGCCTCTGAATCACCCAGAGAGCTTATTAAAACACAGATTGGGCTGGGCATGCTGCCTCATGCTTGTAATCCCAATACTCTGGGAGGCCACAGCAGGAGGAATGCTTGAGGCCAAGAGTTTGAGACCAGCCTGAGCAACATGGCCAGACCCTGTCTCTAAAAAAATTTCAAAAATTAGCTGGGTGTGGTAGTGTGCACCTGTGGTCCCAGTTACTAGAGAGGCTGAGGCAGAAGGATCATTTGAGCCCAAGAGGTTGAGGCTGCAGTGAGCTGTGATGGCACCACTGCACTGCAGCCTGAGCAACAGAGCAAGACCTTGTCTCTAGATAGATAGATAGATAGACAGACAGATAACACAGATTGTTGGGTCCCACTCTCAGAGTTTCTGAGTCAGTAGGTCTGGGAGGGAGATCAATAGTATGCATTTCTAACAAGTTCCAGGTGATGCTGATAGTGCTGAACCAGGGATCACATTTTGAAAACTACTGTTCTAGAAAGAATCTACAAATCTTATTGTTTATAATAATACTATGTACTACCGTTTATTGAGTACTTACTGTATGTAAGGCACTTTAGCGTCAAGCATTTTATTTCTATAGTCATTATATTCTGTTAGAGTCAGCTCTCAATATCTGTAGAATTGGTTCCAGGGCCTCCTGTGGATACCTATATCCACAGATACCCAAATCCCTTATATAAAATGAGGTCATGTTTGCATTTAACTTACGCGCATCCTCCCATGTACTTTAAGTCATCTCTAGATTACTCGTACCTAATACGATGTAAATGCTATGTAAGTAGTTGTTATCTTGCATTGTTTAGAAAATAATGACAAGAAAACCCATCTATTCATCTTCAGTACAGACGCAATTGTTTTGTTTCTGAATATTTTTGAACTCAGGTTGGTTGAAACCACAGATGCAGAACTTACAGATACAGAGGGCCGACTGGAATATGATTTTTTTTTTTTTTTTTTTTTTGAGACGGAGTTTCACTCATGTTACCCAGACTGGAGTACAATGGCGCGATCTCGGCTCACCGCAACCTCCGCCTCCTGGGTTCAGGCAATTCTCCTGCCTCAGCCTCCTGAGTAGCTGGGATTACAGGCACGCACCACCATGCCCAGCTAATTTTTTGTATTTTTGGTAGAGACGGGGTTTCACCATGTTGACCAGGATGGTCTCGATCTCTTGACCTCGTGATCCACCCGCCTCGGCCTCCCAAAGTGCTGGGATTACAGGCTTGAGCCACCGTGCCCGGCCTGGAATATGATTTTTAAGGTAATTTATATGCTATTTTTAACATGCTACAGTTATTTTATATGTGCTAGGCTTGGTTCCCCAACTAGAACACACAACTTCTGTAAACAGAACCAATGGTTTTTTTCATTTTTCTTCCAACTTTATATTTTATTTTGTTTTTTGAGACAGGGTCTCACTCTGATACCCAGGCTGGAGCACAGTGGGAAAATCTTGGCTCATTGCAGCCTCAACCTTCTGGTCTCAGGTGATCCTCCTGTCTTAGGCTCCAGAGTAGCTTGGACTATAGGAACACTCCTCCATGCTTGGTTCAGCTTTTTGTCTATCTCACAGTTGTCACACAGTGCTGAACACATGGTAGTATCTAGCATTTATTGAGCATCTATTCTGTACTAAAGCACTCTAATAGGTGCTTTGTATAGTTTATTAAAATTTCTCCCCAACAAACACATGAGGATGCTATAATTATCTCCATCTGACAGGTGATGCAAGTAAATTCAGAGAGGTTAATTTCCTACTCCCAAATCACCAGCAGGTGCCAAGGCTGAGATTTGAAACCCCATTTGTCTGACTCCAAACTCCAAAGTCTTGTTCTTACCCTGTTACACTGGCTTCTTCCTCTTCTTCTTCTTCTTCTTCTTTTTTTTTTTTTTTTTTTTTTGAGATGAAGCCTGGCTCTGTTACCCAGGCTGGAATGTAGTGGTATGATCTCGGCTCACTTCATCCTCCACATCCCACGTTTTAGCGATTCTCCTGCCTCAGCCTCCTGAGTAGCTGGGATTATAGGTACGCACCACCATACATGGATAATTTTTGTATTTTCAGTAGAGACGGGGTTTCACCATGTTGGCCAGGCTGGTTTTGAACTAACTCCTGACCTCAAGTGATCTGCCTGCCTTAGCCTCTCAAAGTGTTGGCGTTACTGGCATGAGCCACTGAGCCCTGCCAACACTGGCTTCTTAACTGAGTCACAGTATTATCTCACTGTAGTCGTAGTGTTATTTCACTGTGTTATCTGTAGCCACCTAATTAAATCTCCAAGGAGTCTTGGCTCCTTCTTCAGTGGCCCCTGGGCATGATGGAAGTGGAGGAGGGGTGGGGCAGGCCAGTGGAAAGGCAAGCAGGAGATCTGTCTCATACCTTGTGGCCTAAAATTCCTAATGTGGTTTGATGAGAACAGCACATAGTATGTGCTCTATAAATATTTAATGTAAAGGAAATAGCTTTTCTTCAGAGAGGAAGGAATAATTATTTCAGTTAAAACTATGGGGAATATGTAGAAAGAGGAAGGGACCCCTTCACCAAGGGAAAAACGTGATCAAATGAAACCCCAAAATATAAGACTGAATTATTTTTTTAAAATCGCATTTCAAAGAAAATGGCACAAACTTTGTTGTAAGTACTAAAGAAATGGAATAGAGAAGCTCTCTACCAACAGGGAATAGTTGAGCAATAAATATTTAATTAAAAACTAACTGCAGAAAAGGAAACTAGTAAACTTAGAAAATGCTTTGTTGAGGAACTACGTACCATGTCTACTCACCAGGAAGTGCCAAGGCTGAGATTTGAAACCCCATTTGTCTGACTCCAAGGCTTTGTTCTTACCCTGTTACACTGGCTGCCGCCGCTGCTGCTCTTTTTTTTTTTTTTTTTTGAGATGAAGCCTCGCTCTGTCACCCAGGCTGGAGTGCAGTGGCATGATCACAGCTGAGATCAAGATTCTTTTCTTCTCACCTCTGAGAACTTAACTCCACACCATAGTAAAGGTCATAGTCTATGATCCTGTCTTGGTGGTGATATAAACTAGAAAAGTATTTTCTCCCTCAGGTCAATCAGAATCTATGCCAGGAGCTCATACAGGGGTCAGTTTTTTAAATTTTACACCTTCACTGTGAAAGGGATCAAGATTGGCAAAAAATTACTCTACTCTGAAACATCTGGGGATTTTTAATATTTTCCTCCAGTTGTGAAATCCAAGATTGATCTTGATAGTTAAATTTATTTATCTACCATGCCCAATGAGTTTAATTTTTATTTTTTATCACAAGTTTACATAACCTCAGTTGATACTTGAGATTCCATGAGGCTGGGCGCAGTACCTCATGCCTGTAATCCCAGCACTTTGGGAGGCTGAGGGGGTGGATCACCTGAGGTCAGGTCAAATCAAATTGAACTAAGGCAAGTTTGTGATGTGTTACAGGCTGTTATAAAGGGGAATGAGGCCAGGTGCAGTGGCTGATGCCTGTAATCCCAGCACTTTGGGAGGCTGAGGCGGAAGGGTCACTTGAGGCTAAGAGTTTGAGCCAGCCTGACCAACATGGTGAAACTCTGTCTCTACTAAAGATACAAAATTGGCTGGGCGTGGTGGTACATGCCTGTAATCCCAGCTACTTGGGAGGCTGAGGCAGGAGAATCGCTTGAATCTGGGAGGCAGAGGTTGCCGTGAGCCGAAATTGTGCCATTGCACTCCAGCCTGGGCAACAAGAGTGAAACTTCGCCTTAAAAAAAAAAAAGATTCCATGAAACCTGGAAAAGATCTCATAACCTGGTCTAAGTTTGGGGAAGAATTCAGAGTCCTTGGAGTCCCCATTTGTTTCTTTGGGGTTCATTATGTCTAGTACAGCGTTGTGACCTTAAAGCCTTAAGAACAACTTGATATTTATTCACATCACTGATTCAGGTGCCTTAACCCCCTACCAAGGAGTCAGTCAGGTTCAGCATTTGAAGAGTAATCTGAGAGCTGGGAGAAACTCATGCTGCTCTCTGGTTTAGTGTCGATCTCTATATGAAAAGAGAGCGATGACCCCACCTGCAGAGCTGTTAAAAATGTCAATCAGACTCAAGTGAATCATTTCCAAATGGGGATG
Organism: Sapajus apella; assembly: GCF_009761245.1. NCBI lineage: Eukaryota > Metazoa > Chordata > Mammalia > Primates > Cebidae > Sapajus > Sapajus apella. The sequence goes on from NW_022437062.1 coordinate 631,856, forward strand.
ATAACATTAAAAGAAGCAGCCTCTCCAAGCAAGATGACTTCCACTAAAATGCCGAGGATTTTATAAGCTCATAAAAGCCTGCTGTTGCTGTGACCCAAGGTGAGGCCAGAGAGAGGTGGTGCATGCAGGAGGAAACCAGGGTAGGAAGAGAGATGAAGAGATAAAGAAAGAGTGCTGTGTGGGGAGGAGGGATACAGAAGTTGGCAGAGAGGGAAAGAACATCCAGGACAGGCAGAAGAGAAACTACCCGGATTTCTCCTCAGTTCTAGAAGATTCCATGGCAATAGTGGAAGGAAAGTGGCTAGGTGCGGTGGCTCATGCCTATAATCCTGGAGGCAGAGGCGGGCGGATCGCATGAGGTCAGGAGTTCGAGACGAGCCTGGGCAATATGGCAAGACCCTGTCTCTACAAAGAATACCAAAAATTAGCAAGGCGTGGTAGGTCACGCCTGTAATCCCAGCTACTGGGGAGGCTGAGGCGGGAGGATCACTTGAACCTAGGAGGCTGAGGTTACAGTGAGCCAAGATCCCGCCACTCCAGCCTGGGTGACAAAGTGAGACCCTGTCTCAAGAAAAAAAAATAATAGTAGAGGGAGGAAAGCAAAGCCCAGTGTAGCATATCTGCCAGTCTGATTGGGCTGAGACCTGACATCAGAGACATCCTGGCTTTGTTGGCAGGCTCTTGAGGGCCTTCCTCTCTCGCTGGCCCATGTCCTTGAAAGGTAGAGATGAGGTTATGGTACCTACCTGAGATTCCCTTCCCTTGCTTGTCTCCTGCATTTGAGAGGACTTTTCTCTGAGCCCACAGGATCTCCAAATGGCCCTGAGCTGGGAAGCCTCCTCTAGCCGGACCCCCTTTGCCCATCTGGCAGTGTTCAGAAAAAGGACTGGTACAAATCTCATTTAAGTAGCAGACCGCAGTATCGCGTCCAGTCATGCACATTAGCCTAAAGCTACAGGGCCAGGCCAGGGGCTGGAAGACAGGGCAGCCTGCGGAACGTAGTCAAGGATAGAAGTAGGAACTGAAAATGTGCCTCAGAGCTGATGCTGGGCTGCTGGACTGCTTCCTGCGGATGATGCAATAGCTTCTACCGCAGGTGGTGTTGGCGGTGGTGGTGTGAGTGTTTGCAACTGAGAGAGCTGGAATGTACCTAGCTAGGCTGCCTCAGTCTTGGCCTTCCTGTTGAGGGGGCACTGGGACCATGTGTTATTGATGGGGGAAGGGGAGTGAATCCTGTCTGTGGGGAGGGACTGGGTGTGTCTACAGGCAGTAGAGATAGGGGATGTGAGCACTGGCTTTAACGCCAGGGTGGCTTCAGATCTTGCTTCTGTTGCTGTGCGCCTGCACTTGGAGAAGTGACCTTAGTTTTCTTAAAACGGCTGATGGTAATACCTTTATCTTGGAGTTGTTAAAGATTGAATGAGACACTGTTTGACACAACATGTCTGGCATGTAGTAAATGCTGAACAGGTGAGAGTTGTTTTCATTACAGCCTGAGGACCTGGGCAGGATTGCGATAAGAGGCTGGGAGAAGGCTGTTTTTCCTTAGCTTGTCTAGTTCCAGCTCTTCCTGCCATACCCTAACTCAGTGCCTCTTTGAGCGTGTGTATAGGTGTGTATATGAAAGTTCATGTTTGAGAAAAAAGGGTGCCGATGTGTTCAATGATCCCTGCAGGGATTGTGTCTGTCCCTCCAGCCGCTGGGCTGGCGTGGAGCCTAACACATGGCAAGTACTCGGTAAACGTCTGATAAACTCATACCTGGGTGATTGAGCCGGTCCCTTATGAAGCCCCTTCCAGACAGAGACCCTGTTCCCCTCCAGGACTGTGGAGGCCAGGAGTTGGCCGAGAATCAGCTGATCTAACTCACTTCTCAGCCCAGATCCCCTTGAACACCAAGTTCAAAACCTGGGACACTTTCAGCCGGGAAGGGACTGGTCCCCAGCTCTTCTGGGTGGCAGTTTTCCTTGATAGCAATCAATCTGGCCTCAGCTAGAAATTTCTCAGATTTCCCTGCCAATCCCATAAAAAGGTATGTACTGTTGTATTGATGTACACTTGACCAGGAGAAAGGCTGCCATCCTGGGGGAAGCAGAGTGAAAGAAAGCATATTTTGACTGGGCTTCTTCATTCTTTGGCAGGATAAAGCCAGCTTCTTTTCCATGGGCTGCACATTGGGTTGGAGAGAGGGCAGCTGAGGATACTGCCCTGAGGGCCTGGCTCATAGTTTTTCTGAAATTTGTCTCTGAAGACTTAGTGAGTGAGTGATGTGCCAAGCCTGGAGCAGAGCGGCCGGAGTATATCAAGGAGTAGATGGCATCACTCTTGTCTTCTAGGAGGATTGTCTCCACTTGTGAGAAGAAACTCAGATAAGCTGGGTGCAGTGGTTTGCACCTGTAATCCCAGCTACTCAGGAGGCTGAGGTGGGAGGATCGCTTGAGGTCAGGAGTTTGAAATCAGCCTGAACAACATAAGGGGACCCCTATCTCTATTTATTAAAAACTTTTTTTTTTGAGATGGAGTTTCGCTCTTGTTGCCCATGCTGGAGTGCAATGACACGATCTCGGCTCACTGCAAACTCCCCCTCCCAGGTTCAAGCGATTCTGCTGCCTCAGCCTCTCAAATAGCTAGGATTACAGGCCCCTACCACCAAGCCCAGCTGATTTTTGTATTTTTAGTAGAGACGGGGTTTTACCACGTTGGCCAGGCTGGTCTCGAATTCCTGATCTCAGGTGATCCACCCGCCTTGGCTTCCCAAAGTGCTGGGATTACAGGTATGAGCCACCACTCCCGGCCTTAAATAATTTTTTAAAAGAAGAAGAAGAAGAAAAAAAAACGAAGACCAGGCATCCCAAATGGTAAACCCAGTGCGTATAGGACATTTCTCGGGAATCCCCCACTGTAGCTTTCTTCCCACTGCTTAATACAGAACTACTTGTACTTTTTAAACATGGAAATATACATTCACTTACTCATTCAACAAACATTTACCAAGTAGTCCCCCAAACAAAACTGAACACATGCAGTTGTCACACTTCATGGGATCTTGGACTTCACATCTTATCTTCCAGGTTTCCCTGGACTTTAGCATGCCAGCTTTAGTCCTTAGTTTCTATATTTCCCTTTACATCCAGGTCTCTGAATTCCCAGATGCTGTCTCTTTAGTAGAGTACCTGCTTTTTCTATTCAAATCCCTCTGAATCAGTGATTGGCAAGTAGTGAGCTCACTGAATAAGCAATCAAGTTTCTTCACTTGCCCAGTTAGTAGAAGTCAATCTGTCTGTTCTGGCATATTCTCTCTCTGTCTCTCTCTCACAAACACACTGCAACTCAGAAGAGAGGAACTATCCTTTGCAGACAGATGGATGACAGAGATAAATTCCCTGTGATAGGGCAAGTCCAGCAAGGGAAGGACACCCAAGTCTTACAGATCCCTGGTCTTTCTTACATATATGAGCTCTTCTGGAAGTAGTTAAGGGGGTCAGGCACCATGGGCTCCTCCCACAAGACCCCAACCTTACCCATAAATCAGTTTCCAATCTAACCCCTCCCTGGGGGTTGAGTTACAAACCTCAGTAACCCCAGGGCAGCCTGCCTGGTAATTCCTATTATTCAGCTGTCAGTTGGTTTTTTAAAAACCGCTCTTTCCAGTGATCCAGTTACTGGAGTTTTAGAGCCCATTTCTTGTCTCAGAGAGAAATCCTATAGCCAGGTGAGACAATGGAGAGGGCTCCTGCCGGCTTTCTTTCGACAGGAGCTGGGTTTTCCCTCTGGTTGAGAGCAGCCTCCCCTTAACTCTTTATATCCCTCCAAGATTGTCAGGGAAGGCCCTTCTCCCTGTCAGCCTCCGTGCTGATGTCTTTCTCTGGGGACCCTTCTTCCAGAGCCAGCCTCAGTTAGCAGAGGAGAAAACAAATTGAGGCAAGGGGCAGGAAGAGAATGAGGGAAAGGAAATTCTCCAAAACAGAGCTTGCTGTGGCTGCACTGTGTATTTGCTCCGAGCCCAGCCAAAAGCTCAGGGTTCATCTGTTCCCAGGGTGCTGCTATTGGTCAAGGGGCTCAGAGCTCAGATCTGCAGTGCAGCAGGTCCTGATACTGCTGAGTCCATGCTGTGCTGAAAGGGGAGAAAGGGCATAGAGGGAGGGGTCTGCTTTGACAGTGATGAGAGGTGGGGGTGAGGCTCCTGACCTCCCTGACCCCTTTATCCCTGACAGTCCTTTTCTGGTCCCTCTGGCTCAGAAGGCTGGGCCCCTTGCTGCTTGACCTTATAGACTGAGAGAGCAGGAGGTAAAGCCACAGGTGTCTTTCAGAACCAGCCTGAGGGAGCAGGCTGTGAAGACCTGGGAGAGAGGTCTTAAATATCACTAGTGGTGTGACCGTCCCCATATCTTGCAAACTGCCAGACCCACTGAGATACTCCCTCCTGCTCCTCAGCCCCATTCTGTCACAATGATGATGTTCTGAAACCTTTATAGGACCACAGGCCATTTTATGAAACTGTTGTAAGTTATGGAGCCACCCCACCCACAGAAATGTTTATGTACCCCCAAACACAGTTTAGCCAGTTTCAGGGGTTCATAGACCCTAAAGCTCAGGACCCTGATGAGCCTGGTGAGTACATGGATTCCATGTCAGTATCCCATTCTTGGCTAGGTGCAGTGGCTCATGCCTATAATCATAGCACTTTAGGAGGACGAGGTAGGAAGAGTGCTTGAGGCCAGGAGTTCAAGACCAGCCTGGGTAACATAGTGAGATGCTGTCTCTACAAAAATAAAAATTAAAAATCTTAGCTGGGTGTGGTGGTGCACACCTGCAGTCCCAGATACTTGGGAGGCTGAGGTGGGAGGATCACTTGAGCCTGGGAGATTGAGACTGCAGAAAGCTGTGATTGCACCACCGTACTGCAGCCTGGGCAACAGAGCAAGACCCTGTCTCAAAACAAAAAGAATGCATTCTCTCAGCTTCTTTGCCTTGTGTAGCCAATTTTACCATGCAGGGCTGTGATGAAGCATACAGAGATTTAGCATCTCAGGTAGGTCAGGAGAGCTACAATGGCCCCACCCCTCAGGGCCTATGCTGTCCCAGAGGGCAGATTCAGAGCTGCTTTGTCCCTCAGTTCCACTCTTGACCCTAAGGAATGCCCAGGGGCACGAGCCTGAGACACTGGCCTGATAGGAAAACAAATGAGAAAAGAAGCATGGAGGGAAGGAGAGGAAGGAAGTCCCTACATTGGAAACCGCGGAAGACTCCCAGTGCCTTTCACAGAGGCTGGGTTTGGTTTCCTCATCTCCCTACATGTAGCAGGAGTGCAAGGTCACTCTGACTAGCTCAGACACACCCTTTTGGCCAAGCCTCCAGGTAAAATAATATACCTCCTTTTGGCTTAGCGTCTTTTGCTGGACATCTGTCAATTTCTGGGGCGGGGGGAGAGACTACGTTACTGGCCAACCTTGACTCTCCCCTCTTTCCCTTTTCCCTCTTCTCTGTCTCTTGGAGACAGCATGTTTCTATTCTAGAAACCACAGCCTTCAATATGGCTGGTTCATTCTCTTTTGAGGGAGCTAGGGAAAGAATGGATGAGAAAAAGTACAAGGAGACTTCAAGCTCTATTGGGCTGAAGGTCTCAGCTCCACTGAACTTAAATCTGAGTTTACAACCCAGAGAGCAGCTTTGTGGTTAAAGCACCACTGAGCTCTGCTGCCCCTGGTGGGTCATAGTTGCTGCAGGCTGGCTCCCTCTCGCTGCTTTCTGGACTCATCATTTTTTCTTTCCTAAAATTCAAGATTGGTCAAGTCACTCATCTCCAATAAAATCTTTGGCACCTCCCCTTTATAAAATACAGATTCTTCAGTCTGACATTCCAGGAACACCTCTGTAATCTGACCTGAACCCACCTGCCTGCTTCACTTGCCATTTACCCTTCCTAAATCTCAGTGTGCACCCAATGATCCAGTCACCAAGCCTCCCTCTGATCCCTGCACAGGTAAGCTCTCCAGCTCAGCACTTTAGTCTGCTACCCTTAGGCCTGCGATTTTTTATTTATTTATTTTATTTTATTTTATTTATTTATTTATTTATTTATTTATTTTGAAGACTCTGTCGCCTAGGGTGGAGTGCCGTGGAGCCATCTTGGCCCACTGCAACCTTCATCTCCCGGGTTCAAGCAGTTCTCCTGCCTCAGCCTCCCAAGTAGCTGGGGTTACAGGCATGCACCACCAAGCCTGGCTAATTTTTGTATTTTTAGTAGAGACAGGGTTTTGCTGTGTTGGCTAGGCTGGTCTCCAACTGCTGAGTTCAAGTGATCAGCCCGCCCCAGCCTCTCAAAGTGCTGGGATTACAGGCGTGAGCCATTTGCATCTGGTTTTCCTTATTGAAAAATATTTCCCATTCAATTTAAAAGCCATCTTCCTGAAGCCTTCCCCAGCCTTTATATTCTGAATTTTTCTGCATTCTCAAGAGTCATTATCCTTGGAATGAACACAATCCCTATGGCTTTTCACTATTTTCAGGGCTACCTCTCCTAGAAGACTGTAAGCTCCTTGAGGACAGACTCCAGGTTTCTCGCACTTAGCCCAGTATCTGGCACAGAGTAGGTGCTCAGTAAATGTTTGTGAAGTAGTCCATAGACTCCCTTGTGCGGTCTGCAGGACACGCAGCTCTTCTGGGAGCACTAGCATTGTCTCTAAATGCTGCCATAGCGAGATATGTATCAACCGCTCAAGCAGCCCATGCCTTCTTGGGCGCTCCTCTTCTCATCCAGATGTTTATTTTGCCAGTGCCCACGCCCAGGCAAGAAGACGACCTGAGGGCTCCTCTGGATGTGTTTGTTTCAAACACAGCTTCAGCTTTGGGGCTGCAGTTTTCTTCAGACCTGCTCGGCAGGCTGGAGGGAGCTTTCCCCTGAGGCTGGGATCCCATAGGGACCCGCACCCTGCACCCTGCCCCCACTGGACGCACCAGCCTCATAAAAAAAACTCCCTGTCTCCTTCCCCCCACCTTTTCTGATCGCGCAGCAATTATTCTGTCCATTCCCGTGAAAAAGAAGACAAAAGTTACTTTGGCGCCCCCTCTCCCACACCTGATAGGATTCAGGGACTCTCTGGCACTTCCAGAGCCTGTGTTAGGGACAGAATCCGTGCGGGAGACGGCGCTCCAACTGCGCTTCTGGTGAGGATCGGAATTTTGCTCGGCCCCTTGCAATGTTTCCATGGGAAGGTTCGTACATTCGTGACCGTCCCTGGCAGCTGCCCAGCCCGGGACTTGGCGCTTCACTCGCCATTGGCCAGTCCTCGGCGTGACGTGCGGGGGGCGGGGCCTCATCAGCTGTTTGCGGGATGCCCCGAGCGGGCGTATTTTGGAAACAATACCGCACCGTGCGGAGTGGCCTCCTCCCGCCCAGGCCCACGGCCGCCGCCGCCGCCGCTGCCGCCCTTGCCTGCGCCTCCCGCCTCCCGCCGCAGCCCGGTGAGCGCCCGGGTGGCGGCCGGGGGCCGGGCGGAGTTGGATCGCAGCTCCTTGGGGAAGTGGGGAGCGGAGTCGCGCTGCGCATAGGGGCCTTGGAAGGGTTTGGGCTGCGGACGTCTGGGGTGACCATGAAGAACTGGGGCGCTGGGGTGAGGGAACGAGGTGCAGAACCCATAGCTGGGTGTACCGCTCCAAGAGGGAACTTGGGGGTAGCATTTGGGACTCGAAGGAGTTGGGTCCAGGTGGGCGGGGGAAACTGGGTGCACTGCTAGGCAGACCTGGGTGCCCGAGAGCGGCCCAGCCTCTGGGTCTGACTTTGGGGTAGGACAGGAGTTGTGGGGCATCTTGCCTCCCTGCGGAGTCTGAAGGCTCCTCTCCTTAACAGCTGGGCTTTTTCCCTCCTTCCCAATCGAGTCTGGGCATCAAGCCCCCGAGTGCTCGTCACGCTGGACCCTGGCGCTGAGCCCTGGCATCACGACTCGGAGGCCGAGACCCTATCCTGGAGTCACCCAGGTCTGGGGTGTGTGTGTGTGTGTGTGTGTGTGTGGAGTCACCCAGGTCTGGGGTGGGTGTGTGCGTGTGTGTTCCTAGCCACTGTCGAAGCTCAGGGTGTCTGGCTACTGCATTCTCCTAAGAGGAGGAGGAGTCTAAGTTCAGCATCCCTCTTCGAGCCCTTAGGGGCTGGGATGGCTGCAGCAGGGCTTTAGTTCCTCTGCTAGGAATAAAGCATTCCCTGGCACTGTTCTCAGGAAGTGCCCTCCTCCCACCACTCTGGATATCACCTCTTAAGCTCGGGAGAAAAGGAAGGAAAGGATTCTTCACCTTTTCTTAGTTTACCCTTGACCTTGCCAAGCACCCCTCCAGAGGCGTCCATCTACCTGCAGGCAAGCTACCTGCAGTTTGTGGAGAGTGAGGGGGTCCCTGGGGCTTGCAGAGCTACACCTTCTGGCTGCACTTACCCCACTGTCCAGTCCTTGCAAGCGTTGAACTTTGAGGCTTTGCTGGGAGGGGGAGGGGAAGGTGATAGGCTTCAAAGGAAAAACCTAGACAATGACTTGTGCTTGCGATTGGCTTTGAGGGCCCCTTCTAAGAAGAGATTGGAGGGCTGGAGGGGAGCCCCTGCCAGGTGACTGGCAGGACAGCACTTGGTCCTTTCATCAGGAAATGCTGTTTCCTGTTGCTAATAAGCTGGAGTGCACCCCCCCATACACAGACACACACACACACACACACACACACACACACACACCCCACTTGGGAAACACGGTCCAAAGAACACCACATGGTTGCTTGCCATGCTAGCAGGCATATCCTCACTCTCCAGGGAAGAGGGTAGAGACAGGACCATAGACAGCTCAGGGACAGGGATGGGATGGGATGGGATGAAGCGAGGCCCCATGCAAGCATCTCACAGAGAGCTTGCATTTGGCAAAGGCAGGGTTCTGAATTGAACTGAAACTATTTTAGCAACTTCACCAACTCACAGACCATTTGGCTTGTTCTTCAAAGGCAAGAGACTGGGGGACAGAACCCCCAGGAATCTCTAATTGAGTCTGACAAAGATGAAATTCATCTCTTTTTATCCTTAGCTCTTCAGGTGGTTGCTGCTTCTGACTGCTGCAGGGGTCTTAAGGGGTTCCTGGTGTGTGCAGGGAGCTGGGTTGGAAGCTTAAGATGCTGGGTGGCTCCAAGCTCAGACTTCCAAGAGCCATCAGGTGGAGTAAGAGGAACTTCTTTATTACCAAGAAACTCTCATCAATAACCTGAGTAGTAGAGGCAGTGAGATCACAGGGAGAGGGGTGAATTTCACTTCCTTCTGTCAGACCAATTACACCAATCTCAGGTGAGCTGGCAGGAGTGGGAGGCTGTGGAAACAAGGATTTGAAGTCTTGGAGACTAGTGAGGAGACTTAGTTGGGAGAGGCTGGACCTACCTTCCAGGCCAACCTTTGGTGGGCAGACAGCTCAACTCTGCTCAAAGAGAGCCCAGACGGCAGCTGCGATGACTAACTTGGGTCTTTATCCCTTCTCTCAGGACACACTCTTACCACACTGCAGAGCCTGTTTGTTGTGTTGTGCAAGCAAGGGGTGGAGATTAGAGTAGATGGGCAGCAGGGCGGGGCTTAGAGGTTTGGAGGGAACCTGGCTGCCCTAGGACTGCAGGCTTTTGTTTCTGCTGCTGAGTCTGGAGCTAAGCTCAGACTGAGATAAGAGTTTCCTTGGGGCAATGACTTTGTGTTTGTTTGTGTTTGTGTGTGTTGTGAGCACTGTATATATAGCCAGTCACAGCACCCTTGACAGCAACTTACAGAGGCTAGTCTTGTTTATATTTTCCCAGGTACCCTGCATGCATATAGCTGCTGATTCTACTCCTGTTATTGCTCACAACCCTCAGAGTCAAACTTTGTGACTGGCCTAGGTCAGAAAACAGGTTCAGGAAAAAGGGTGGTTCCAGGCAGGCCCAGGGAAGAGCTGTGGAGGGCCCCTGAACATTGAGGCAGTCCAAATTTTGGAAGTGGGTGTCACCCTTGGCAGTGCTTTATTACCAGGGTTGTATGTCATCAGTATGTGGCCCAGTCCCCTCAAATAAAAAGGGGGAACAGGGAAGAAAGAAGGGAAGTGGAGTCCTTCGCCATGTGGCCCTGGTGGGGCAGCATCCCAGATGCCTGTGTTGCCCTCTTACAGGGGAGATGGAGCCATCTCAGTGTGTGGAGGAGCTGGAGGATGATGTGTTCCAGCCAGAGGATGGGGAGCCAGGGACCCAACCCGGGAGCTTGCTCTCTGCTGACCTGTTTGCCCAGAGCCTACTGGACTGTCCCCTCAGCCGGCTTCAGCTCTTCCCTCTCACCCACTGCTGTGGCCCTGGCCTTCGACCCACCAGCCAGGAAGACAAGGCTACCCAGACCCTCAGCCCAGCCTCCCCCAGCCAAGGTGTCATGCTGCCTTGTGGGGTGACTGAGGAACCCCAGCGACTCTTTTATGGTGAGTGCTGTCAGCCTCAAGACTCCTTCCATAGAAATTGGGGGAAAAGAAGGGACCTTCCCTCTCCAAAGCTGCCCTTTGCTGTTTCCTTCCCCCAAAGTGGTCAGTGGGGCTGTCGATTCCTTGACTTCCACCTGCTTTCTCTCGGCTTGTTATTGTTCCTCACCTGTGCGCCTCAGGACCCCAAAGGGCAAACTGCTCTGCCCTTCTTTCTGATCCATAGTCCCCTCCTGGAGGGATCCTTGAGTCCATGGTATCTCCATTTACATCCTGTGCCCCTTGTGTGGCCCGGCCTTTAGTGCCCCAGCAGTGATTTGCCTTCTGTAAAGTGGCTCCTGTTGCTCTGGAGAAGGCTGGGGGATCTGTGACTGGCTGTTGACAATGAAGGGAAAAACCCAGCTGGTTCTGGCAGGGAGGGTTACCGAAGGCAGAAGGTGGCTCCCAGTTGTCACTTGGGACTTTCTGTGCGTGGAAGGGGAACTGGAGAAAGAGTTTGGGGCTGCCTGGGCCCAGTGCCAAGAGAGGGGATGCTTCCAAGGCTAAATCAGACAAGACCTCTTCATTTGTGGGCTTAAATAGTTTGTTTTATGAGAAATAGGCCCTCCTCTGGCAAAACGGCATGATCAGACAGTCTGTTTTCTTCTAGTGGCACTGCAGCTTACGGAGGGAGGGTAAAGGCTAGGAGGGTGGCTTGCTGTGTCTGATGAGCAGATTGCGGAGACACTGCATTTACTCTCAGAGGGAACTGCCTCTTAGGGCAGCTCTGGCAAAGCAGTTCTGTCGGGAGTAGGAGAAGCTGGATGAGGCGGACAGGCGGGGAAGAGGGAAAGGAGCGAGGAGGCCGGCGGACTGGCGCCCCTAGCGGTGGCTCTAACGCGTGCACTCGGTAAGTGTGGAGCGCTCGTCTAGAGGTCTTGCCTGGGGCTGTCTCCAGAGAGGAACTTGGCAGCTCTGTGCGTCTCAGGAGTTTTCTCTCCCTCGTTTTTATGCTGCTGCCCAGGAGCTTCGGGAGACCAGCATTCCTCTACTGCACTAAAAACGTGAAGACACTTTTTGGTTTTTTTTCTGCCCTTTACTTTGCTCAACTCAGAAACTCTGGAGAGCTACCTCCAGTGCTTTTCCGGAGAAGAACTTCAACCTGTTACTACATGAATAATCAACTGTGGTCAAGTAAGCGTGATACATAAGGATGGAAGGTTGGCATGTTTGCCTGCACACATTACCACCCTCCCCTTTGTCATGGCACTGTCAGTGAATGGAGAACTGGAGGGAAGGCTTGGGCCACTCTCCCTGTTCTCCGTTCTGTTCTGCAACCTTTATGCACTTGGGCAGCAGCCTGTCCAAGCTTGGCAGAGTGCCCTGATACAGGCAGGCTGGTTCCTATCCATTCTCATAGGAGGATTTACTCTCAGCCTCAATCTTGGCCAGGTCGGGCAGGTGCGGGGAGGCTGGGGCAGTTGTGGAGAATGCTGAGATGTGGCTCCTCTATCTTTGCAGGCAATGCTGGCTACCGGCTTCCTCTCCCTGCCAGTTTCCCGGCAGTCTTGCCCCTTGGGGAACAGCCCCCCGAAGGGCAGTGGCAACATCGAGCAGAGGTACAGATTGCCCGAAAGCTTCAGTGCATTGCAGACCAGTTCCACCAGCTTCATGTGCAGCAAGTAGGCACGGGGGTTTAGGGGAGGAGGGTTGAGTCTGTGGGGCTTGGGGGCCAGGGCCTGCCTCTTTCCTCTTGTCAGCAACTCTGTCTCTACCAGACCGCAAGAATGTGGTCCCAGAGTTTTGGTTATTGCGGTTCCCATGGGCAGGACAGGCCCAACTGGATGAGCATCTTGCCCTCATCTCGGAGCTCTGCATTGGTTAACTGCCCACTCTCAACTCATGTTCCATAAGGGCCGTCTCGGGAGATGCTATAATCCCTCCCCTGGAATAGGGTGGTTTTCTGCAGCCCTGCTTAATAGCCTGTCTCTTCTTATGGTGGTGGCCGGGGGACTGCCCCTCACAGACATAAGAGGAAGATTTTCAGGGTGCTGCAGTGACACTGGGCAGTTGGGGGGTGCCTGGCTAAGGTACAGTGGGAAACGGGTAACCAGGCCAAGGGATGGGGCCTGAATGGGGGAAAGTGGTGGAACCGGTTGAAACCTGACACTTTCCAGCTGGGGAGGCCGCTCCTCACTGTGTCTGTCTGGGAACCAGGGTCTGGGACTCGGGAGAGTGTACCTCGGAGAGGCTCCCCAGACCGGCGGCCAGCCGGGCGCTTGGCCGGGTGCTTGGCCGGCAGCCTGGCACCAGCCCCGCCAGGGCGGAGCATCGCGTGTCAGCCGAGCATGTGGCAGAGTCCATCAACAAAGGCGGCGGCTGGCAGGCTCGTGCTGGAGGAGCCCTCTGTGCCACGGACTGGAGGCTGCTCTGTTCCAGCAGCGGCTGTCTGGGCTGGGCCCCCAGGCACTTAACCCTTCCTCTCCAGGCTGGCTTTCTGGATGGCTGCCAAGGCAGGGAGAGGAGCCTGAGGCTGCATCCATGCTGGTACAGCCACCGCGGAAGCACAGGCATGCCACTTGGAAGTGAACACATTCTGTACTTCTGGGACTGTGTCCCTGGCCCCGCTGGCTCTGTATGTGTATATGTGTGTCTGTCAGGAAATCAAGGGAATAAATAGCTTGACCATGACTGGGCAGACTCCGAGGTTAGATGGGTAACTTCAGGGGGTCGGAGGAGAGCTATTGGTAATAGGTAGGTTGACTTAAGGGTCAAACCATTGCCAGTGGCAGGGGAAGAGGAATTGACCTTGGATTTCCTAAGAACAGGCCATTGCCGGTTAGATATGGTTAGTGCCCTCTGCCAAGGAATTCTGAGGACAGTTTGGGGCTAGACCTGGTCCTGGTAAGTCCTCCTAGTCTCTTAGTGATCAGGAAGGGAGGGTGGCCCTATGTTTAGATAATAGACTTAAGCTCCAGTTCTTACTCCCTCCTTTGATTATTTGGTGGAAACTTGGCTTAGAGTTTCCCCTTCAGTCCATGTGTGGACTCACTCTGATTCTTGTTTTCAGTTTCTTGGCCTCCTTCCTGCCCATTCACTCCATCCTGGTTGTACAGGCCTATGGCTGAGCGCAGCTCACAGCTTCCAGTCCCGGTACTGGAGAGGATTGGAGGACACAGTGACTGTGACTCTCCTAGACTCATCTAGAGGCCTATGTGGAAGGCAGCTTGCTTCATTTGCAGTTATCTGATCTCTCTCACCAGTTATTCCCCAGAACCTTCCCCTAGCCACTGGTGAGCCCCTATAGGCTTGGGAATAGGCTGGGAGCCCTCCCTGGCACAGGACTAGGATACAGTCTTCCTGGGGACCCTTCTAACTTGGTCCTGAACAGAAGGAGGAGGAGGCCCTTATCCCAAGATCTGGCCCTGCATTTTTTTTTTTTTTTTTTTTTTTGAGGCAGAGTTTTGCTCTTTCGCCCAGGCTGGAGTGAAGTGCCATGATCTTGGTTCATTGCAACCCCTGCCTTCCAGTTCAAGCGATTCTTCTGCCTCGGCCTCCGAATAGCTGGGATTATAGGTGCCCACCACCACACCCAGCTAATTTTTGTATTTTTAGTGGAGACTGGTTCACCATGTTGGCCAGGCTGTTCTCAAACTCCTGACCTCAGGTGATCCACTCACCTCAGCCTCCCAAAGTGCTGGGACTACAGGCGTAAGCCACCGCGCCTGGCTTGGCCCTGCTTTTGGCTGGTTGCCATCAGTTCTCCCAGTTCAGACCTGCCTCTTTGATGGCACAGGTCAGTTTTAGACAAGGTGCTATACTTTTGGCCAGAGCCACGCAAGCTTGGGAGAAGGAAAACTGGAAGAGAGCTTCATGAGAGTCTCCTCTGTCTTGCACCTGACTCCGCATTGGCTCCCAAGTTCCCTGCACCCCTCCCCTCCTGCCAGTTACCGACTACTTCACTTCTTACTTGCAAGAGCAGGAGGCTGGCCAGTGAGCCCTTTCTAGAACAAAGAACTGATTTTCCCAAATTTTCCAGTACGAAGAGCCAGGCTTTTTGTCTCCTCCTTGGACAATTCTCCCCAGAGTCTTCTTGCTTTTAACCCCTTCCTCCCCATTGACCCTGCTTATAGATCTTCACTGAAACTTATCCTGCAGGAAGGGCTAGGGTGATGGCTTCAGGCAGGTGGAGCACTAGTACGCCCGGAATGTTTCAGCAGCTGGTTTTAAGAAGTGAGTCATTTTCTGAACTTGATTCTTATATAAACTACAGTCTAATAGTTCAGATCTAGAAAGTACTGTTGTCACTCCTCCATTCTTATCCTTTGTCTTCTTTCCCTATTCCCTTCCCTCATTTTTGCAGGCAGAGAAACTGAGGCAGTGGGAAGGAAGTTGTTTAGGATTTAGTTTCTAGGCTTTCAGTTCAGAGTCAGAAAGCTTAGATTTGAAGAATACCAGCTCTGCCACCTACTCACTTTCGGGAAGTCACTTGACTTCACTGAGCCTATTTCCTCTTCTATGAGTTAGCGCTAATACCACAGGTGATAATTAAGTGAGAAAATACCTATGAGGGTTCAGGGCACGGAGTAGATGTTCTTTAATGCCTGTTTCCTTCTGTGTGGTTATGATGCTGATCACCCCCTACGCTTGTTCTCGTTGGTTCACAATTCATTTCCTACTCTACCTGGCAGGCGGCTCTCTGAGCAAAGCTTCCTCCCCGAACTTCCCTCCTCCTGCCTGCTCGAGAGGAATCAGTGTCCAGACTGTTCATTTGTGGACCTTGGCTTCATTGATTTCTCCTTGGGGAATGATAGCCATTCTCCATCATTGTGGGCTGGATTTAGAGAGCCAAGAGAGGCAACCCAAGATGCAGGACGGGACTTGAGGAGGCCTGACTACCTCCTTTCCCCTACATTTGGGATAGTGTCCTGGGGCCAGACAGTGGCCACTGGTCCATAGTCCTGTGGAGAGTGTGAGTTCCCCCTCGTTGTCCCTGGTTACGGGCCTGAGTTATTCTTTTTTTGCACCAGGGTGACCATCTCCCTTGGAGGTATGGCGCTGAGGGGGGCGCGTGATGATGGGGTAGAATGGAATTATGGCCAAGCAACCTGGCTCCTGACGCAACAGGTTCCAAGTTTACCTGGGTGTCATTTTATGTAGGCCATAGTGCTTTCAGCACATTTCCTGAGGGCATTGCTAGGTGGAGGACTAGCCTGGTTACCCAAGTGATCAGTTCAGGGTGGCTCTTCCAGACCCAGAGGCAAAAAAGCAGAGGCAGAAGATCAGAGTCAGTAGGGTGCTCCACCTCAGCTCTTGGTGTCTCCAAAGCAGCAAGAGAGTTGGAGGCAGAGTGAGTGGAGGTAAAAACCTTTCCGAACCTCACCACACATCCCACCTTCCTTTGGCTGGGTCAGGAGTGAAGGTTCCCCTGTTTGTCCTCTGTGAGCTGAGGAACTGTGGCAGGGACCCGCATTGGTCTGCTGATAGTCACTTGTCTTGAGGGTGGTGCTGTGGTGCCTCCGTGTCCAGCTTCTGTGTGGAAGAACGTGGTACAGATGTGCTTCCTCCCTGAGCCCCTAGGCTGCCCTGGCTGGAAGGTCAGAGCCCCAGCTTTCCTGTCCTTGTGCTATGGCTTCCTCCAACATGAGCCTAAGGAGGGGTGGGAAGTGGTGTCCCCTCCTCTTGGGAGAGTCTCTGTCTCAATGGCCCATCATGAGATTTGTGGGGGTATTTCTAGGCAATGTTAAGAATCCTCAAAAACAGTAGCTACTTTAGACAGTCGAATGAGTAAAGCTACCGGAGGGTTGGAATTCTTCATGTTGGATATGGCTTTTCACTTGGACAGGGAGTGGCTCCATTCAGAAAAGCCGGGTTTGGAAATTCTCTGAATAGTAATTAGACTTTTTGGAAAATGAAATCTGAGAAAACTTTCAGCCACTCTGTTGAAACATCTTTAACTATAATATCACAAAAAGGATCCTAGACCTGTAGGCAGATGTGTGGTAAAATCCCGGCTCTTCAGGATTTCGCTTGGACCTGACTTTGTAGTTTGGGGAGCTCTTTTGGAAGTTGTGCTCGCGTTGGTGTTTGCGTGGTTTATTAACTAGCGGCTTCTCTGCCTAGCAGACTGGCTCCTTTGTCCAGGGAGCTCCTGTCTGCTTCCTGACACTTTGGTATTCTCTCGTTGTTGGTGAGAGGTTTTCTGGAACTCAAACTGGCTAACTAGGTTGCTCAGGGTCTAGATGGGGCAGCCCTGGGCGGGGGCTCCAGAGGTTTGCTATAGAGTGAGAAGGGTCCCTAGGAAGCCAGCCTCTGTCCCAGGAGTGGGAGGCCCACCTAGGACAGTGCCAGGGGAAGAGTGAAGCTGGGGGAGGGACTGCGGAGAGCCAGAGTTCGTGATAGCCAGCGCCGGGGCTGGGGGCCCTGTGTTTGCTCTGTGGCTGGCTCTGTTTATATCGCTCGCTATATTTAGCTTCTGAGTCATCAGCGTGGCAGACTAGAGGCTGAGTTCCCCACACACTCTGCACCTGACTGCTCTCTCTTCCAGGAGAAGGGCCTTGTAGTTCCGGAGAGTTCATTCCCTCCCCACCAAGGCAGGCCATAGGATGGAAATGGGCTTTTTTTTTTTTTTTTTTTGGAAAGGGGGTGATGGGAGGAGGGGACTAAGGGAGACACAAAGAAAGAAAGTTAAAGAAAAATGTCTGGTTTGCCTTTTGATCCATGTCTGGCAGCCAAGAGGCCATGTTCCATGACCAGAGCACAATCAGTCCGTGTGTGAAGGGGAGGGTTCCAACTTTCCTCCTTGCCTGGTTCGCCTTGACCTGACCCTGGACAGGACATGAACAGTCAGCTGAAAACACCCCAAGTTGAGAGTCAGAACCTGGGGTTCCTTCTGCATAGCATAATACACACAATAGGCCTGTCCGCCCCCCAAATCCTCTCCTTCTCCCTTCTTTAATCAGGGCACACAATGTCATGCTCTTCTGAGCTCTTAAGAAGTTGCCCAGTAGTTTGATGGAGATGTTCTTAGCTGGAGGGAAACTGAGTAAGGGTCTCAGCAGTTCCTCGCTCCAGGCTGTAGAGGTACAAAACAAGGGTCTGGGGACATGGATGGTGCAGCACAGCTCTGTTCCTGACCCACACCCCTCAACCCCAGTGGCTGGACCAGTGTCTTCCAGTCGTGTCAGAGGAAGCCTTGCCATCTTCCACTGAGAGTTGGCTGGTTCCAGACTGCCAACTCTTCCTTAGAGAAGCCATGGGCGTGGCCATGGTGGCTTCAACGTCCTGTTAACACTGCTGGCTGGGCTGAGGAAGCTCTTGGCAAGGAGTCTTTTTTCCTTTTCCGTTTTGCCACGTTGCTCGTTCCTTGGGCCTCTGGGTCAGAAGCAGTCTGAGGCAGTGGGGCCACTAGGTCCAAGGGGTTGCCCTGTAGGTTTCAGAATCTTTGGCTCAGCCTGGCAGCCTAGAATCCTGAGCCCCATGGCCTATGGCTGCTGTGGCCGGTCTCATAGCAGAGAGTCAGGGATCTTCCTGGGACTTCATGAGTCTTCTGGGAAGACAGTGCTCCCCAGGCAGGCCCTGTTGCAGGGCATGTTGAGAGAAGTGTTCTGCAAAGCCAGTGGGTTCTAGGTTTTCCTCGTGCTCCCCAGGGAAGGATGAGCCTGCTCATTGCTGCCCCCAGGCCCAGTGCTCTGTGTATATGTTTCTCATGTAATCACCACAGCAGCTTTGTACTTTTAGATTCCATTGTCCCTTTATTATAGGAAACTGAGGCTTGGAGAATTGAGGTAACATGCCCAAGTCACACTGCAATTTGCTGACCTAGGTGTGGTACAGATTTGATGGATTCTAGAACCATGATCCAGCCGCCCTACACCTGCTGCGCAGCAATCACATTCTGGAAAACCGGGGTACAAGGGAGCACACATTGGCTGCCCCAACCCACTCTGCCTCATGTGATACTTAGCTTAGCTCTGTGTTCTTGCTGTTCTCTCCATTATATTGTAAAACATTTGAGAACAAAGTTTATATTTTACTCTTCTTTGTATCCACATAACTCTTAGCTCAGTTGGGTGCTTGGTAACTTGATAAAAACGTGCTGATTTCAACAGAAAACATCTTCCTAGCTTCTTTCAAGTGGAATTTTCCAAAAGTCTCTCTTATCTCAGTGTTCCTGTTCTCAACTGCAAGGCTCTTTCCTTCAGCCTTGGCCTGAGTAGGTTTAGAGAATGACAGGGAAAAAGGAAGAGGTAAGAAAACTTCACAACATGGAGTGTGTGCCATCCCGGAGAGTACAGATGATTCTGCATTTTGAAGAAATTGAGTGTGGTTTCACATCATGGTCTGAAGTTATAATTTCAGACCAGTTTTAGCTTTATTTCTGTTTGATCTTCAGTTAGTTCTGCCTCTGAAATGTTTATTTTTTCTGGTCCACAGCATGCTTACTAAATAGTTAATGATCTGGAAACAATGTCTTTAAACATACTAGGGGAGTAGATCAGTGGTGATTTGCTTTGAAAAGGTAATACTACTTTCATAATGTGAATAAACACACTGTAAAATTTTAGCGAAGGAACATAGCTTTGGAGCCAGGAGTCAGGGCCTCAAATAACAACCCCCCTAACTAACTTGGGATGACTTTTCTGAGCCATTGTTTCCGTCGCTATAAAATGGGATCGATAATACCTGCTCTTCCTATTGTGAGGGTCACATGAGAAGAGAGGAAAGTGCTCTGTTCTAAATCCGAGATATTATAAGTTGGTCTCTGTTTGATAAATTTGCATTTTGTGAGTTAGGTTCTGTTAGAGCTGCACACGGCTTGGCTTTGCTTCTTCCTCTGATTCTTTGGGGTGAATTAGTTCTAGCCGGAGCATCTGGAACACTGGTGACACACAAAGCCCCCAGAGGGTGTGAATTGGATCTGAAAGGGGGAAAGGCAGAGGGAGATTCTTATCCAGGGAGCGTAGGGAACACGCTTTGTGCTTAGGGCAGAGGCTGTGTGGGATGAAACAGAGTTTGATTTATGTAATCCAACCTTGTCAGACACCACAGCCAGCTCTTTAGAAAAATAAAAAAAAGGAGATCTTTTACTAGTTGGGCCTCTCCCCAGGCGAGAGGCTGATACTATCACATAAAGTACATCTTTAGACCTGGCCAGACATCAGTTGTTCCTGGCCTCAGACAAGTGGGTTATCTTTCAGGGCTGACTCCTCTGTAGTCCAGTGTTTACTTGTTGAGTGCCTACTATGTGCCTTCCATGTTCCCCATTACACAGGATGAGCAATTGGGCATTCAGGCATAGGGCGTTGCACATGGTGAGGACTGAAACATTTGTCAGCAACTGCCTTCATCCCCTGACCATGGCAAGAAAGTGAGGCTGAGCTAAAGAAGCCACACAGGGCTCTGATGCCTGCTTGTGTTCTCTTCTTTACCGTGTTAGGGTGCCTTCCTTGGGGAACTTCACCTCTATTCTTTCCCTCCATGCCTTGGCTCTGCCTTCTTTTGTGGCGGAGTCTTGCTCTGTTGCCCAGGCTGGAGTGCAGTGGCATGATCTCAGTTCACTGCAACTTCTGCCTCCCGGGTTCAAGCGATTCTCCTGCCTCAGCCTCCTGAGTAGCTGGGACTACAGGCAGGTGCCACCATGCCCGGCTAATTTTTGTATTATTAGTAGAGACGGGGTTTCAACATATTGGGCAGGCTACTCTTGAACACCTGACCTCATGATCTGCTTACCTCGGCCTCCCAAAGTGCTGGGATTACAGGCGTGAGCCACCGCGTCCAGCTGGCCTGCCTTCTAAACCGTGGGAATCTGAGGGCTCTAGGGTGAGCTTCCCCTCTCCCCTGTATCCCAGTCCTTACCCTTGGGTCACCCTGTGTATTCTGGGACCTCTCATTCTGTGAGGAGTACCCTAGTTGAGTCTAGGAGAGCAGGCCTTGTTCTGGGGGTCTGCCCTTGTTGAGCTCAGATTGTGCACTGGGTGCTGTGCCAGGTGCCTGTGGGTCAGAGGCCAAGCGCATTCATTCCTGTTTCCCCTTCCTTCTGCCCTTCTCCATACCCTCTTGTGGAAGGACCCACATTCTCTGGTGTTTTGGTGTCTTTGTGTTCTTCATCCTGTTCGGTGAAGGCTGATTTCCTTCCTCCTCACTGTTTCTCCCACTGGCCTCCCTTCAAGTCCTTTTTCTTTCCTTTTTAGTCAGGTCCTTTTGTTAAACTTTTAGGAAGTATTTATTTATTGTTGTTTGTGATCAGGGCATTCTTTGATTTTCTTGGTTTCCTCATGGAAAAGGGTCTTGTGGGGGCTGCCCTGAGGCAGGAGAAGGCCAAAGGGAGCCTGTATGGTATCTTCTTGTAGCCAGAGAGGGCTCATGGGCCCACGGGTGGTTCCCAGGCCCTACACCTAGCTGACAGCATTCAGTTGTTGGAGCTCTGAGTTGTAATCCTGAAGGTAGTTGTGGATGGCAGACTCCTTAGCTTTGGAGAGCACCTCCGTGGTTTCCAGAAGAACTGCCTGGGCTGGATTAACCTCTGGCTTGGCCACTGGGGTAAGACATTACTTTGGTGGGAAGAGTTGGACAGTGACTGAAGAAAACACCAACTCACGAAGCGTTTTCTTCTAGGCTGTAGGATCATGAGTGATCTTATCTCTGCCTCTGTAATGTCTTGTATTTTCCAATATTTCTACAATTAACATGTATTGCTTTTATGATTAAAATATAAAATATACAAGAAATGGTTTCCGATCTCTAAATGTCACCCAGGGAGCTTGTGCAGTATATGGATTCCTGGTACCCTTCTTTGAAATCCTGATCCGGTGGGTCTGGGAGAGGCCTGGAGACTCTGTACTTACGACAGCATGTCAGCTGGCTTAGTGACACAGTTGGGTTTCAAAACCATTGATCTGGTACAATACCTGCATTTTCCTTATAAGCCAAGAGAGAACTCATGAGCAGGTTAGGGGGAGATCCAACCCTAAAGCCAGGTCCTCTGATTCCTGGTCCCTGGGGATCCATGCATCATAGAGCCTTCCTTACCAATTGATGAGCCTTAAGGACTGTCACACACAGAGGCATGGAAACTAGATTGTTCCCAAGGGCCAGCCCATGTACCCTGCCTCCTGCACCTATGCCTGCCTGGGTCCCCTGCAAGACCTCAGCCTTCCTGTCTGAAAGTACTCTGTGGCCCACAGCTGCTTCTGGGTCCCCCCAACACTCCCAGATGATGGAAGTCTGTGCCTTGTTTTCAGAAATCTCAAGTTACCCAGGCAGCAGGTGGCCTCCATTAGTGGAATTTGGGAGAAACTGAGGCAAACAGAGATGGAATTGGCCCTGGCCCCAAATCATAGTATTCTCATCTGCTTTCCTTGGCCATTGAGTTGTTGATTTAGTGAAGGGGAGGATAGAGGGTCTGCTTTGGTATAAAGAAAGGCAGTGGCACTGTCAGCATAGTGATCATGAGAAGGGACTTTGCTCTAGGGCCAGGTGGTCTAGGTTCAGTTCAGTCCCTGTCACTTCTACTAGCTATGTGATAACTAAGTAATGGGCATGAAAATGTGCCTCAAAATCACCTGAGGAATCTTCAGATGCTGGGTCTGTGTTTCTTTTGTTTTTGTTTTTTGAGATGGAGTCTCGCTCTGTGGCCCAGGCTGGAGTGCAGTGGCGCGATCTTGGCTCACTGCAACCTCGGCCTCCCAAGTAGCTGGGATTACAGGCGTCCACCACCACACCCAGCTAATTTTTGTATTTTTAGTAGAGACAGGGTTTCACCATGTTGGCCAGGCTGGTCTCGAACTCCTGACCTTGTGATCCACCCACCTCAGCCTCCCAAAGTGCTGGGATTACAGGGGGTCTGTGTTTCTAGGCAGCTCTCCGATGATGTCAAGGCTGCTAGTCCACGGACCACACTTTGAGAAGCAAGGATGCAGAACACTCAGAACAGAGCCTGGCACCTCCCCAACCCCCCCTGCTGCCCCACCCCATGTTACTATTATGGTGATGATTGTTCTTGCCACCAGTCTTCTCAGACAAGCACCTGAGGAGATCTGGAATTCCAGCAGACTGGCCTCTCCAGGGATGAGTCTGCTTCTGGATTCTCCTCCTGTTCCGCAGCATGACCTCTGCACCTGTCCCGAGCAGCAGCTGGGGAGGGGAGGAGAAGGGGTCTTTAGCCCAGCTGCCGCAGGCCCGAGGCTTCACTTCGGGTTTGCAGCTGAGTCCATTTTCACGCTGTTTTACTCTAACCAGATTTTGTTAAGCCGGGTGTGTTTCCTCTTTTTACTCATCTTTGTTTACAAAACACGAGGAAGCCATCCATCTCCCCAGCCCTGGCTGCCAGGCTTCTTCTGTGGCACGCCCGATTTCCCTTCCCCTCCGAGCAAGAGCTGTGCCTCCAGCTTGCCAGGTTGTTTTCCAGGCTCTTCCACTGGGGAAGGAGGAATGCTGTTGCCATGGACGGGGGCATTCTGTGTTCACCTGGGTTGTCAGGCCCCAAGGCCAGCTCCCTGGATGCCTCTCTTCTCTTTTTGTGGCCTAGGGCAGCATGAAGGGAAAGCCAGCAACCTGCATGCTGCCCCAGAAAGGTCAGGGAGGCTGGACGGAACCTGGAAGCTCTGGAAGTCCAGGAAACCTGGGCCCCCTTTCCAGCTATGCCACTGGCTTCTTCTCTCCTCTTCCCATCTGACCAGGAGGAGTTGCCTGGTGGGGCTGGTGCTGTGATTAAAGACAGTTTAAGAGAGGGCTCCAGCTCCCCCGACACCTCATGTAAACTTGCTTGCTGATGGGGCCACTGAAGTAATCCAAGTCCAGCCTGTACTGGCTCCTTTCCGCACACTAGGTTTTTCTTCTCCTGTCCACTGAGAACCCTGTAGAGAGGGCCCCGCCCAGTCCTCCTGCCCTGGCAGACAAAGAGAGAACAAAGACTGCCTCTTCCCGCACCCCCCAGTTCCCCCCAGGCCTCTCCTGGAAATGGTACCTGTGTGGGCAGGGCACCAGCCCCAATCTGGTGAGCCACTGACCCCTGAACTTCGCCCCTAGCTTCCCAGTCTGACAGTAGGACCTGGGATAACCTCCAGAGCGTAGTATATATTCTTTGTTTTTGTTTTGTTTTCAAGTATGTTCTTGCTTAACGTTTAATTGGCTCCAGTCAGTAGGAGAGCGCTCCAAGAGGGATTATTTATGGCTTACTGTCAAGAGCATCTATAAAAAGGGCAGCACCGAGCTGGAGATGCTGTGGGGGGAGAGCGGGCGGGCGCACAAGAGCGTGCGTGCGTGTGTGTGTGTGTGTGTGTGTGTGTGTTAGAGAGTGTGTGTGCGTGTTTGCACTGGATGAAATCAGATTTTTGCTGCCTCAGCAGTGTGGTTTAAATTGAAGATTAACCCTTTGACCTTCACAGTGTCAAATCACTTGCAGATGGAGGCCCCCCCTTTCCCCTTGTTCTCTGTTACTTTGGAGTCGGGGGAGAGAGGGGGGCACTTCTTCTCTTTCTGAAGCCAGTTTGTTGTTCATGCAGCTGAGGTTGGAAGGGCTTGGGAGCCAATCTGATTAAAAGCAGCACTTGGCTAAACTCTGGAAAATCCTGCAAGCAGGGGGAAAGCTTAATCCTCTTGTGCATAGTGCATATAGGGCCCAGTCTTTTCTTTTTAATGTTAAAACTGCAATTGTTTTTGGAGAACTCAACTATCTCCTCCACATGGCAGCTTCTCTTTCGCCCCCCCGCCCCCCGTGAGCTGTACTGATAGGATTAAAGTGCCAGCCCTGAGACTGGAGCTCTGAACTTTTATTGGAAATGAGAGGGAGTCGTCTGAGGTTGTGTTCGGGAGTTATGTTGGTCTTTTTTTTCTCCCTTCAGCACCAGCAGAACCGAAATCGCGTGTGGTGGCAGGTCCTCCTCTTCCTGCACAACCTGGCTTTGAATGGAGAAGAGAACAGGAATGGGGCAGGCCTGAGGTGAGGCTGGGCTGCCCTCTTCACGTGGGGCACCAGGAACACCGTCTGGAATAGGAAGGACATCGGGCAAGACTGACACTGTGTCTTGTGAACTTGTTTTTTTGTTGTTTTGCATTTTTATTTTTTAAATTTCTCTCTGTGTGTACATAGAACATACCCAAGTGGGATCTTCTTTCTCTGTCAGGCCCTTGACTGGGAATGGGGGCCTTTGTCAAACACTGTTGGAGAGACTGATGTGTCTGTGACGGTCGGAATTCCCAAGGGCCCTGACAAGTAGATTCTTCGACCGGAGAATCTACCAGTTGTCGAAGATGACCCATTAGTGGTGTTCTCTGGGGAGTGGACTGTGGTTTTTCCAGAGGAACTCAGTTAAGAAATTGAGTGGATCAGAATCCTAGTTCCACCAAACCCACAGGCCTTCCACTATGGATGGGGGCCACGATTCTGACGGTCATACCGCTTTAACCCACCGTGGCCTCGGCCAGGGGCTTTCCAGTTGAGGATGGCAGCTTCCCTAGGCCGGCCGGCCAGCTCCACATCTGTCTGGGTTCTCACTTGCCCCAGCCAATGCCTGCCCTAAGGGCTCAAGGATTTCTACCTGACTCCTGTCACTTCCAGCAGACCTCAGGGAGGGTTGGGTTTCTCTAAGGACCCCTCAAACATGTCGCAAAATGAACCAAACTTTTGGCTAGGCCTCAAATGTGACTTAGTCCCACTTGGAGACCCTGGGATTAGTCCTGAGGTGCAAAGCCGCTGCCACCACTGGCGGCCTGGGACCAGCTGGGCAGCATGTGCCTCTGTGAGCTCTTCTTTCAAAAGACCCTGCCGACAGATTGCATTCGACCCCCAGTATCAGCACGGTGGGACATCCGGGGGCAGGTTTGCAGTGGGGCTGGAAAATGTGGTGGCCACCCCACCTTAAGAGTCAGCGCTAGAGGACCCCAGACCTCTTGGTTTCCTTGGAAACAACATACCTCTTCCCCCTCGTCCCTATTCCTTTTTCACACCTAGTGGGATACAGAAGAAGCCAGGATAGTGGCTTTGCCAGCTGAAAAGTGACTTTTAGAGTAACAGATAAATGATTAGAGTGGGGAACCGTCAAAGCTGGGCGCACACTTCCTGTCTTCCTCCAGCTTCCAGCCAGGCCAGAAGGGCATGCTCTGGAACCCAGCAGGATCACGGCTGCCTCTGCATGTCTTCCCTTCCCTCCCTGCTGCAGCACTCATGGAGAGGATCTAAAGCAGCTGGTGTGGCAGCTCCAATAGCAGACACAGGGAATCTGTTAACCAGACGCTAGCAAATAAATTATAACCTTTGCATATGTGAGAAAAGACAACATTGGTGCTAACAGTAAAGTAAGGCCCAAAGAAAAGACGGCTTCCCTGGACAGAGAAGACTCCAGGGCCATCCAAGGAAATTGGAGGAGTCCAGAGTAGACTCTGAAACCTGAACAAGCCCAGCCTCTTCTAGTTTTGAAGAGAGGAGGTCTTCAGTACTATTGAAGGAGACGTTGATCTTCCAGATGTACAGTTGTGCAGGTTGTTCACTGCACAATGGCACCTGCGGAGAGCTAATGAAGGCTGGAATTCAGCCAGCATTCTGCTCACTAAGCTTTGTGCCCTGGTGTGGGGCTACCTCTCCAGAGAAGAAGGGGTGCCTTACCTAATTTGCACAAAGGTGCTGTATGGGCTTACAGCACCCTGGAGGAGAAGGGCCTCAAACTGTGCGTGTAAGCCTTTGTTCTGTTCTGCTCAGATATTCTGGAGATATTACCTCTTCTTGGTCAGAATTCTGTTCTCAGGGTGTGTACCATGATTTGTCTGCTAAGAAGACGGATTCCTGCTACGCAGAGAAGGAGCCAGGGACCAGCGTGAAGACTGGCTCTGGGACACACTGACCATTGTGAAATTCAGCCTTCCCTGTGGGTCTCCCTCCTATTTCATGATGTGTATGGGACATATGCTGATCTCCTTTCCCTGGATCAAGGTGGTGACAGGCAGGCTGCTGCTGTATGTTTCAGTGGCACACACCAAAACACCGGGATTATTTAGGCTAGCCACTGTTCACCCCTCTCGGCAGACTCTCCACCTGAGCTCGGTGAGAGAGAAAATGATTTAGATCATGGTGCTGAGGCAAGGCCATCAGCTTGGGAGATCTTGCCGGGCCCAGGCTGGATGCCCTGTGGCCTGAAGTTGGAGCCCAGACATTGACAAACCCACCTGAACATCAAGCCTGGGCAGGTGGAAAGTGGTCTGACTGCCCTGTCTCCATCTTACGCAGTCAGGAACTCACTCATTGTCTTAAGTGAGCCAGGGCAAAATTTACACCCCTCACATTTCCCTCTCCTTCCTCCTCCCCTAAAAAAAACCCCAGGAGGTAGCTGGCAGGGTAGCTGGCAGGAAGGAGAAAGATTCTTTCTGGCTGGCTGTCTTTAATTGGCTTAGTGATCTAGATTGGCCCCTTCCTTCTCTGCCTGGTGAGTTGGCCTAAACATTCCTCAAGTCTAGCCTCAGGAGACCTGCCCCTCCCCCTGGCCTCCACCCTCTCAGACTCCATCCCCCACCCCCAGGAGCCTGGCTGTCTGTAGTGAGGGGTGGAGAATCAGATTTAGAAGGAGGGAGAGTCTGACCTGGGTCCTGACCTGTAACCAGCTGAAGACGGTAGAGCCTTTGTGGCTTGCTGAGGTTGGGGGTTGGGAGAGGGACTGGAAACCTCCTTCCTCTGGAAGAAATTCCTGGGAGGAAGGGAAGCCTGATATTCAGGGTCAAAACAGTTCTTCTAATTCAGAACCCCAAAGCAGGGGTTTCTAGAAATTGGTCGACAGATCTGGTGGAGGGAACTCCCCAGGCCAGACGTCGGGCTCCTGCAGTGAGGGTGGAGGACTCGGCCTGACCTCTGCCTGGCCTCTTTCAAAGTCTGGGCCAGTGGAGGGCTGCCCCCGCTCCCCCCACCAGGCAGCCTTCTCTTGCTCAATCCGAGGTGGAAAAAGATCACCTCCCAGTGACCTCCCCAGCCCCTGGGGGAGTAAGTCTATGTCCAAAGCTTTGTGGCAGGCTTGTTTCAAGGGCCCAGAGGGGCCCAGCTGACCTGTCTCATTGCCTCTGGCAGCCTAGCCCCATGCAGGAGGCTCCCACCTGGGGGTTGTTTGGGACAGTCCAGCCAGGGCCTCCCAAGAAGAGTGCTATGGAGCCACTGTGACTGTCCTGGACAGCAAGGAGCATGCTACCCCACTGAGCACTTGTCTTCTTTTTGAGGGACTTGGTGGGCAGGTGGGGTAGGGAGAAGGGAAGTGGCAGATGCAGGAAGACTTTGGCGACTGTGGCTCTTGAGGGTTTCTGCAAATCAGTGCTGGTCTGGACTAGAGACAGCTCTGTGTGAAGGCAAGGACTCTTGGAAGTGGGCCATACTGGCCTGATACCCTAGCAGGAAGGGGCTCACCTGTCACCCTTAAGCAGACTGAGGGCTGGTAGGGACTTTGAGTCTTGAGGGAATAGCAGAGAAGGCTGAACTCATAGGTGCCCAGCCAGCCTCCCAGCTGAAGGTGTTCAGAACCCCGTGTAGGCTCCCAGCCCTGCACTGCCCCTCTCTCTGCAGGTGGCCAGCGCCCCTCCCTGCTCTGGGTGCATTGCCCAGCCTTCCACCCCATCCCTGGATCCACAGGGGCTGTCACGGGGAAACCCAGTGAGAATGTAGCAGTTAATATATCCCCAGGGCAGCTGCCCTGGGGTCTGGGCACTCTGCCTCTGGGAGAGAGGAAGAAGAAAGGGGCCCCATTTTTTAAAAACTGTACAGAGTCTTTGGCTTTATGTGTTTATGTTCTTCACATGCATATATGTGTATGTGTGTATATCTTCCCCCCATCAATTGGTACAATTTTTAATAAAATCATTTAAAGCAAATCAGGTCTTTTATTTTTCAAGGTGTGGTAAAAATGCAGGGAGATCAGTTAGGAGTTGAAAGCCTTCTGGCTTTCTCAGATGCCAGCCTGAGTGACCTGGAGGCTCTCAGCTTTTGTCATGACTTCCTTTCTTCTCCTGGAGTTGAGAAGAGTGATTCTGACCACACGGTAGGCAGCACAGCAGAGGCCCTGTGATGGGGGAAAGATGCAGGCTTTGGACCCGGTTCCCGCCTCCTCTAGCTGAATGAGCCTGGGCAAATTATGTAACCTTTCTGAGCCTTCAGTTCTTCCACGTGTGAAATAGAACTGTGCCTGCCTTGCAGGATTAAAGGGAATGTGTCAAAAGGGCCTGGCTGCCGCTGGGACTCAGTGATGGAAAGGACCCCAGCAGCCTCTCCTGCACGCACTCCCCTACCCCTCCCTTCTATCAGGGTAGCCTCTCAGGAGGCAAGTTAGTTGTAGGGGGACTTCCTGGCTTGCATTTCTTTGTGGATTAACAATGTGTCTGATTCAAAGTGGTGATTTAAAGCTCTTGACAGAGTTCTGAAAATCCTTGGGAAAAACTGCTCCTGATCCTATCAGCAGTAAGTTGTGAACTGAGGGGCCAACCCGCCCTGCATCTGTGGGGCTCTCCTTGATTTAGGAAGTTGTCAGCTCTCAGACCTAGCCTTGGCCTCCAGTTCCTACCCTTGCAGAGGGCTGGAGCTTGATGTGACATTGGATCTTTTGTCCAGCCTCTCTGTCTTATGGGTGAGTAAACTGAGTCCCAGAAAGGGGGTATAATTTTCTATTTGGGCTCTTGAAATAGCTGAGTCAGTCTTGAGGGGGGCTCACCCCATCCATCTGTGTTTCCATTTGGGAATTGCACTCTCATGCCCAGATCTTCAAGTAAGCCAAAATTTATCTATTTTTAATGCCAAATAACTGCCTCTTCTCCTGTAAAGTATGGCATTTCCAACCACTCTATATTTGGACAGGGAGGTTTATTTTTACTGGAGTGTGGTATAAGTGGGGCCTGGTGCCATGTCCGGATGTTATTCTATGTTTCACTTGCTGGGTTGTAGTTGAGTCCATTAAGCAGTTCCTATGAGGTTCACAGGGGATTAGTAGGTGGCTGGTGATAGTGATGTCTTTCACGTCGTCTAGGCCTGCCTTGGGTAAGGCTGCACTTAGTTGCCCAGGCTGGAAATCTGAGAGCTTACTTTTGTTCCCCTGTTCCCTCCTTTCTCTCTCTGAGCCCTCCAGAGGAAGAACAGAGACTTTAAAGGCACAGCTGCCCAAGTTTGAACCCAGACTGTGCTGCTCACCAGCTACATGGCATTGGCAGGCCACGTAATCTTACTGCGTCTCAGTTTCCTCATCTATAAAATGAGACAGTAGTACCTACCCATAAGGTTGTTTTGAGAATTAAATGTGTAAATATGTGTAAGGTGCTTAGAAGAGTGCTTAGTATGTATTAAGTTTTCAATTCATGTTAGCTATTAACATTAATGATATTATTATTTGTAGGCAGTTGGTCAGTAAGCTCTGACCATTCTTACTTGGAAATATCTCTCGCAGCTCATCTTCCTTCTGTCTCTGCTGCACTGTCGTAATGTAAGTCCTTTTGCCTGAACGTCTGTGGGGCGTCAACTATTCTCTCATCAGCCTTGCCCCTTCCACAGCAGGGTCTT
This sequence comes from Sapajus apella, assembly GCF_009761245.1. Classification (NCBI taxonomy): domain Eukaryota; kingdom Metazoa; phylum Chordata; class Mammalia; order Primates; family Cebidae; genus Sapajus; species Sapajus apella. The sequence goes on from NW_022437062.1 coordinate 661,789, forward strand.
CTGTGCTACCAGGGAAACTTCCTAAATGGCAGACTCAGTCCCATCGCTCCCCCACTGGAAAACTTGCCCTACTGGATCATTCCTTAGCCTGCCTCTCCAGATATCTCCTTTATATTAGTATTCTGTACTTGTATTCTGCAAAACAAATTACCCCTACATTTAGCAGTTTAAAACAACAAAAATGGCTGGGCACCGTGGCCCACGCCTGTAATCCCAGCATTTTGGGAGGCCAAGGTGGGTGGATCACCGGAGCTCAGGGGTTTGAGACCAGACTAGACAATATAGTGAAACCCCATTTCTGCTAAAAATATACCAAATTAGCCAGGCGTGGTGGCAGGCACCTATAATCCCAGCTGTTTGGAAGGCTGAGGCAGGAGAATTGCTTGAACCTGGGAGGCGGAGCTTGCAGTGAGCCGAGATCACGCCATTGTACTCCAGCCCGGGCAACAGTGCCAGACTCCATCTCAAACAAAACCAAACAAAATTTAAAAAGCCATTTATTATCTCACAGTTTCCGTGGGTCAGGAGTTTGGGAGTGGCAGCCCAAGGTGGCTTCATAATGAGGTGCTGGTATTAAGGTGGAGATTCCTGAAGCTCCCATTTAATTTTCATGCAGTCCACCATAGGAGCTCAGCTGAGAGGTGGGGAGTGGGAGGAGCACACACTGATATGTTGATGTGTGGTGATGCAGTGCAGCAGGCGGACAGGGACATGGGGTCTGGAGGGAGTGTGAGGCGCGAGTACGCACGGCGACCCTTCCTGGTCTCTTCTCACGGCAGCATCTCACCACACTGAAGATAAGTTTCCCTGGTCCAGTGCAACCCTAAATGCCATCCATGTTTTCCTCTGCTGCTCAGCTGAGGCAACAGAACTCTCTTCCCCTGAAGGAAAAGCTGACTGGCTGGGATGTCCTGTGGAGTGATTGTGTCTGCTTGTTGTGCTTCATAGGCATTTTAAAGGATTTTCAAGGGAAAGTTTCACTTTATGTGATTTGGCTTTATAGGAGGTCTTGGAACTAGTTAGTCCCCGTGTACAGTGAGACTCCTTTGGACCCCTAAACCCAACCATGCTGTCCTTAACACCCTGCTTCCTAGGAGATGCTCCTTTCCCCCTAACTGGGAAGGCTTAGTGTGAAGTTGGAATTGGAATTGGAATTGTCCTAAAGGGAGGATGAAAGTAACTGATGTAAGTGATGTCCTGTCCGGCCACTGCCTTTGCTACCATTCGCATGTGCCCTGGCTCCATGCTACTTTGCGGGAGGTGGGGGGAACTTCGCCAACTCTGCCCCTGAGAAGATGAAGTCCACTGGATGAGTCACTGGCACTGACAGTCCCTCACCCGGAGCAAGGTGCCACCCTAAGCCTAGTGCAAAGATTGGAAAGAAATAAGCTACATGGTCCCCACCCTCAAAATTATGCCCTACAAGAAATCCGGGTGGGGTGGAAAAGTGAAAAATACACGGAATGGGGATTAAGGAGACTGGGTTTTCAGCTGACTATCATTAACTGACTGAATGACTTTGGGCAAGGATGTGACTTCACCTCACTGGTCCTTGGGGTCTTTATCTGTCAATGATTCAGGACCAGACTGCATTTCTGTGACCTGCCCAGCATTTTATTCAGCAGTTTTGTTTGTTTGTTTTTTGAGATGGAGTCTTGCTTTGTTCAGGCTGGAGTGCAGGGGTACAATCTTGGCTCACTGCAGCCTCCGCCTCCCGGGTTCAAGCAATTCTCCTGCCTCAACCTCTGAGTAGCTGGGATTATAGGCCGCCACCATGCCTGGCTAATTTTTTGTATTTTTAGTAGAGATGGGGTTTTATCATGCTGGTCAGGCTGGTCTCGAACTCCTGACCTTGGGTGATCCACCCGCCTTGGCCTCCCAAAGTGCTGGAATTATGGACGTGAGCCACTGTGCCCAGCCTCGGCAGTTTTTGTTGTTGGTGGTTTTCTTCTGGTCAGGTCTTGAACTCTTTTGGGATTCTGATGAATTAAGATAGGGATCCTCTCCTCAGGAAAAGACACATGACATGTACAGATTCAATAATTTTCGCATAAGATTTCAGGGAAATTATTGAGTCTCTGAACCTGTCATTTGGTCCCCAGGCTTAAGGATTATGGTTTTTGTAAAGGAAAAAGCAAAAGAACAAGTACTGCAAAAACTTAGAAACCAAAGCAGGCTTCACTGCACTCCTGACTTTCCGCATACCCCAGGCAGTTACTGCTGCCGCCTGTACATTCTGCCCTGTGTACACGGTGATGGAGGATAGTGCAATCCCTGGAGACGTGTGTTAATTGCATTGCATTCTTGATTTTAGAGATGTACACTTCCTGTCAGCACATTCAGAGACTGAGGCTATGAAAACGGTCCTGTCCTTTTGGAGGCCACAACTTCAGCCCAGAGAGGGGATTGTAGCCACAATTGTCTTTGCAACCCTTGTATCTTATCTAGCTAGAAGAGGGGCAATGAACCTGGGGTGCTTTTCCATGAGCTCAGAAAGGGGCTTTGGAGGAGGTTCATGCGAAATGAGCTGGTGGGGAGTGGTCAGCCATTGGAGGGATAGGAAAACATGGCCTGTGGCTGTGGAAGACCTGGAAGCAGACAGGGGCAAATGCCTGGGAGTTCTGGGCAATTCTGATAAAAGCTGCTTGTTTTGCACCTGAGTGAGCCCAGGGTTCTGCCCCGTGATTCTATCTTTGAAGTGGAGAGGGTTCAGTGCCTGGTGGCAAGCTCATTTCTAACACACCATTACATTTGCCCAGGGCCCTTGAGCCCAGTTTCATAGGTACTGAACACACACACGCGCACACACACACGTACACACACACGTGCACACACACACACACACATGCACACTCTTGAGAGTGCTGGCTACTATTCTAAAAAGCAACCACACACACAAAAAAATCCATCAGCCCCCCAGTCTGGTAGATCAAAGGCTGGGGTCATGAGCCTCCTGCCTGAGCACCAGGGCTTAGTACTGCCTCAATATTCTGCAGTTTATGGCCATTCTAGACCCATAATTGCCATGATTCCTCCGTGAAACGTAGAGAAGAACTGATGACATTTCACGGACTGGGGAAACCGAAATCCACCTGTAAGACTGGATTTTATACCATTAAGGACCAGCAAATTTCCCTTTTATCTCTTACCACTAGCAGTCACCATTTCTTGACCACCAGTGGACATTATTGTGTGAGTGGCTTTTTTACATGTCTGGATGGACTGAAGGCCCCTGGTGGGCAGGCACGGATCTGCCTCATTTACCACTGTAGCCCCGCTACCCAGCAAAGAACCCGACACTTGCAAGGAGCTCAGCAATCTTCACGTGAGCAAAGAGTGAAGAATACTAGTGGGAAGAAGGGCGAATGCCTGTGGTGTGAGGTTCAGCAAGGCGTGCCACCACTGCCGCCCTCACTTCTGAACTCCTGAGCAGTCCCGCGGGGCAAGGGCAAAATGAGCCTTGTTTCCTTTCCTCTTCCTGCCAAAATCTGAAAGTCACATTCTGCCAACTTTCAGGAAATTTGACTTGTTCACTTCAGTAAGGCTCAATGCAGCAATTTCTGGGCAGAAGTGGAGTTGGGGGAAGGGCACACTGGCACTGGGGCAGGTGGGCTCTGAGAAGTGTAGGCTGGTGAGCCAGACTGAGGGCCACCTCTTTGCTCAGTGCCAGCAGAGCCCACACTCACCAAATGTCCGTGGTTCCCAAGCACTTTGGTGAAGGATGCTACTGGTGGGCTCTGGTGCCTGAGGGTGCAGCCAGGGTGGGCTGAGTCAGCAGTCTGGCAGCTTCCCTCTGGCAGGGTCCTACCAACCACCAGCCTCCCTTCTCCTGAGGAGGAGAAAGCAGGGGAGGTGTGGTGCAGGCTGCCCTGCTGTCTCCTGCGGTTTGTCCAGGCTGTCCAGGAGGAGATGGGGTGTGTGTGAGGGGAGCAACAGCGGGAATAGCCTGCAGTGTTTAGATGGGAGGTACCCCAAGGAAGTACCGAGGCTAATCCACCAAAAACTCCTTCTGAGACATTGCTCTTGCTTCCCGTCGCTTCGGTCTGCCTCTCATCTCAACTCTGGCTACAGGAATATGTGTGTCTGTTTGCAAGCTCGATGTTTTATTTTTAAAGTATTCTGCTCTACTGTGAGCCACGAACAGAAGCTCCCGCTGTGGAACAAAGAGTTAATCTCCCTGCAGTGGCATCCTATCAGCCCCTCGGAACCTGTGTCAGCGTTCTCCTTCCCGCTCCCCCTGCGTTTAGCCTCGGGACTGCCTCTGGCTGGCTCGCTACACACAAAGGCTCCTCTGTTTCTGGCCAGGCTGCAGTCACATGCTTTCACTCTTAACCCCGGAGCTTTAAAACTAAACACCCACCCTCTTTGGCCCCAGATGACCCTGTTTACGTCTGCTGAGCCAATTCCAAACAGCAACAGTAGTGAAAACTTCTGTCGGGAGAGACTTCTCGACTACTGGTGTAGAGAGAACAAATCTTCACTTTGTATAATTGAGGACTTTAAGAAGTTTTGGGAAATGGCTGAGAGGAAAAAAACACAAGGAAGCCAGCAGCCTGCCACAACTTCTCTATTTTCTAAAGTATCTCTTACCAGAGACCCCCCCCCCACCCCCCTCACCAGGGCTTGGGATAAAGCTTGGAAGAAGCAGAAAATGGTGAGAGTTTTCATGACTGAGGGGAAGAACATTCTAGATTTTCCTGAGATCCTATTTTGTTTAACCCTTAAGGAAAGTGACATCTTTTTTAAGTTAAAGAAAAAAAAATTTTTTTTTAATTTTCACAAGGGCTTTTCTCTTTTTTTTTCATGTCACTGAGGGTAGGAAAGAAAGATTGATTCCCTTTCCTGGGTTTGGGGAATGACCTGTGAAACCATGGAGGCTTCTGGAGAGGAGGGCTGGGCCAATCCATTTTGAAGTTCTGGATGAGGAAGACTTGTGTTTCTGCTTTTACCCTAAAGATTCCTTTTTCTTTTCTTCTTCTTTTTTTTTTTCTCCCAGTTTATGGGTAGTAGCCCACGTTAGCTGTAAAGGAAGTCAAGTTTCCTTTGATTGTTCTTACCCTGATCAAAGTGGTAGACAGTGGGGGGGAAAATACCAGAGCCCCAAAATGATGGTAACTCTGGAGTCTCGAGATTAGGTATTTGAGAACAGTACAGATAACAGAAATGCTCAGGTGCCTGCTGGTCTCGTGTCAGTCCCTGAAGTAGTGTAGATGGGAAACAAGCAAGTCGGTTCCATGTCCTCGGGGCTTTGAAATTCCTTAGGCAGGGGATGACAAATAAGTTTCATCTCTAGCGATAATGAGAAACTGCAGCCAGCTGTATTGGGAAGGTTTCTGATGCTACATCCAGGCTTAGCCCAAAAGATTACCATGACCAAAGAGCAATGTTTACTGGGCATGGGAGGAGGAAACAACCATACATATTTGATGTCCCTGATCCAGCACAATTTCAGAAAGTTAGATCGTCACATATATGCAAAGATCAGTAGAAAACAGCCCCCGAAAGGAAGTGGTAGACAGAATGAGAGAAGTAACTAGAGATGGTGGTGCTCGCTAAACATTGTATTTAGTCCTGTATATTAGGTGAGCCATTTGACGAGTTCCAGGCAATGAAATATAAGCTGAAATGATGCATATCACCTCTGGGCTAAGACGAAAAATACCCACGTGCCATTCTTTACTTTCCTCTTTCCTTGTTCCAGTGATTTAAAAGGCCCCTTGCGCTAATAGCACAACTACAAAATGAAATAGCGTTTTTCACCCTGTGTGCCTGAGTGACTGTGTGGAGCCAAGTCCCTGACCAACCTGGAATGATAATGTAGTTTAGAGAGAAATAAACCTTTTTTTGTGTTCACTGAAATTTGGGGGTTGCTTTATTACTGCAGCATACCCTAGCCTATCTTGACTAATATAGTAGTCAAAGAGGAACAATTTTTTTTTCTGTTTACATTTTGTGTCCATATTAGAGATCACTATTTCAAAAACTGAAAGATAGAAACTTGAAAATCAACTCTGGTATATGTACAACTCACCAGTCTGAAAGTTGCTATTTGACATAGGGATTACAATTATGCAAGATAGTGGCAATATATGTGAAAGTAATTTGAAAGTAGAAACACATATAATCATATATATGTGTGTGTATACATATATATATATATATGTATACACACACATATTTTTAATTTTTGAGATGGAGTCTTGCTCTGTTCAGACTGGAGTGCAGTGGCACACTCTTGGCTCACTGCAGCCTTTGCCTCCTGGGTTCAAGAGTTCAAGTGATTATCCTGCCTCAGCCTCCCAAGTAGCTGGATTACAGGCACCCACTATCATGCCAGGCTAATTTTTGTATTTTTAGTAGATATGGGGTTTCATCATATCGAACGTGCTCGTCTCAAACTCCTGACCTCAAGTGATCCGTCTGCCTCGGCCTCCTAAAGTGCTGGAATCACAGGTGTGATCCATTACTCCTTGCCCACAATATATTTTTAACATAATTTCTGGTAGTAGCACTTACCTTACCCATATTACCATCACTGCCTGAGGCCAGGAAGAATGGTGAGAAGGATCAGCTATGAAAAAGAGAAGAAAAGCCTTCAGAGTTATGAAAACAATAATGTTAGGGAACTTGGGCTGGAAAAATCTCTATATAACAAATCTTGGCAATTTAATAATATATCAAAGAATTTCTTAGAGAAAAAGAGCTGATAACCCTCTGATCACAATTAACAGTATTTCCATGCCAGGATCCATTCACCAATCTATTCCAAAATGTGTGTGTAAATGGGTCATATATACACTTATTAGACATCAGGCTTGTTGATTAGTTTTTTATTTTCTTCTCAATGGCTGTTCTTCTTAATTCCTATCACAAATACTGCACTTGTACTACTGAGCAATTGTGTAATTTAATTTCTTTCCTCTGCCGTTCACTTCCCATTCCCTTGTTTCAGAGCCCTGTGCAGCATTCATTGTGATTATAACCATTTCGGGTTTTGTCCATTGCTCTTAGATTCTATCGGTCTTTGCATCTCTGAATATTTCTTTAGGAAACCTTCCTAGAAGTGCAATTTCTGGGTCATAGATGTAAGCAACGCAAATTGCTATAATAGATAAGGTCCCAAATCTCAAAGACTTCACACAATGAAAGTTTATTTCTCACTCGCAGTGCTGTTCAATGTTGAGTATTTGGTGGGTGGCCTTCAAATCCTTTAGGATCCAGGTTCCGTCTAGCTTGTCACTCTGCGTCTTCAGCATGTACCTTCAAAAGCCACTATAGACAGAGAAAGAGAGGGTGGAAAAGGGACATCTTTACCATGTCAGCTTGGAAGTGACATACACTACCTCCATTCATTTTTCGTTAGCGAGGGCTGGTCACATGGTGCCACACTCACCACAAGAACTGGGGAATATAGTCCCTGTCTGGGCAGCCACTTCCCTGCGCCACCTATATATACACTATGGAAGGAAGCATGATCAGTGGACTGCTAACCATCTCTGGATACAGAGGGTATGAAAAAATTGAATACAATTCAGTCGACCCTTGGACGATGTTGGAGTTAGGGACACTGACCACTCCTACCCCCAGTAGTTGAAAATTCACATTTATAACTTCTGACTCCTCCAAAACTTAACTACTACAGCTAGTGCTCGACTTACGACCACGATTGGTTCCAACAGACCAGTCGTAACACGATTTGGTTGTAAGTTGAGTAGGCTATACTGTATGTACAGTACTGTGAAATGATGTTATAAAAATCTTTGAGTCATATTTTATCATAATTTTCTTTTTTTTTTTGTTGAGACAGAGTTTCACTCATGTTACCCAGGCTGGAGTGCAATGGCACGATCTCGGCTCACCGCAACCTCCGCCTCCTGGGTTCAGGCAATTCTCCTGCCTCAGCCTCCTGAGTAGCTGGGATTACAGGCACGCACCACCATGCCCAGCTAATTTTTTGTATTTTTAGTAGAGACGGGGTTTCACCATGTTGACCAGGATGGTCTCGATCTCTGGACCTCGTGATCCACCCGCCTTGGCCTCCCAAAGTGCTGAGATTACAGGCTTGAGCCACCGCGCCCGGCCCATAATTTTCTTTCATTATTGTTATATATCATAATTTTCTTTGTTCATTTTATGCCATTTTTATCATCTGGGATAACAGTTGCAATGGTACATGCAGAGTTGGTAGTGCTGCCGGAAGCTGGTCCACACTGTCGTACGCCCAGCTGGGCAATGTTTGTGCTGCCAGACGCGGAGCAGTCGTGGCTAGCGATTGTGGTCGTAAAGTCGAATGGTCGTAAGTTGCATAGGTTGTAAGTCGATCAATACCTGTAATAGCTTACTGTTGACCAAAGGCTAACCGATAACATAGTCGACAACACATATTCTGTATGTTATATGCATTATATTCTGTGTTCTTACAGTAAAGAAAAGAAGATGTTATTAAGAAAATCATAAGGAAGAACAAATATCTTTACTATTCTTTATGTGGAAGTGGATTGTCACAAACATCTTCATTCTTATCATCTTCACATTGAATAGGTGAGGAGGAGGAGGAGAAGGAAGAGGAGGGGTTGGTCTTGCTGTCTCAGGAGTGGCAGAAGCAGAAGAGATGAAGGAGGTAGATGGGGAGGCAGGGGAGGCAGGAGAGGCAGGCATACCTGGTGTAAGCTTTATTGAAAACAATCTGGGCTGGGCATGGTGGTTCATGACTGTAATCCCAGCACTTTGGGAGGCTGAGGCAGGAGGATCTCTTGAGGCCAGGAGTTTGAGACTAGCCTGGGAAACATAGTGAAACCTCATCTCTACAAAAAATATATAAAAATTAGCTGGGCTTGGTGGCACACGTCTGTAGTCCCAGATACTCAGGAGGCTGAGGTGGGAGAATCACCTGAGCCCAGGGAGGTCGAGGCTGCAGTGAGCCATGATCGTGCACTGCACTACAGCCTGGGTGACAAAGTGAGACCGTGTCTCAAAAAAAAAAAAAAAAAATCTGCACATAAGTAGACTCATGCAGTTCAAACCCTTGTTCAAGGGTCAATTGTATTATCATTTGAAATTTTTTTTTTGAGACAGGGTCTCACTCTGTTGTCCAGGCTGCAATGGCACAATCACAGCCTTCACCTCTTGAGTTCAAGCTATCTTTCCTTGAGAAGGGAAGACCCCTAGCTTGTCGAGCTAGACAGAGCCTGGATCCTGAACCACCACGTTTCCATCTGGTGCTGGGAATATAGCTATGAGCCACCATGCCCAGCCTGAAACATTTTTATTTTGCTAATTTTATGAGTGAAAGGGGACTTTCCTCCATGCTCCCCTTCCGTTCCTTTCCTTTCCCTCCCTCTCTCTCTCTCTTTTTTTTTTTTTTTTTTTTGATGTGGAGTCTTGTTCTTTTGCCCAGGCTGGAGTGCAGTGGCAAGATCTTGGCTCACTGCAACCTTCGCCTCCCAGGCTCAAGCAATTCTCCTGCCCCAGCCTCTTGAGTAGCTGGGATTACAGGTACCTGCCACCATGCCTGACTAATTTTTGTACTAGAGACAGGGTTTCACCACGTTGGCCAGGCTGGCCTCAAACTCCTGACCTCAAGTGATCTGCCCACCTCAGCCTCCCAAAGTGCTGGGATTATAGGTGTGTGCCACTGCACCCAGGCTCTCTTTCAAGATCTCACTCTGTCACCCAGGCTGGAGCATAGTGGCACGATCATGGCTCACTGCAGCCTTGACCTCCTGAGCTCCTGGGCTCAAGCAGCCCCCAAAGTATCTGGGACAACAGGCGTGCACCAACACACTCACTAATTTTTTATTCTTTATTTTGTAGAAAGGGGTCTCCCTATGTTGCCCAAGCTGATCTAGAACTCCTGGGCTCAAGCGATGCTCCCATCTCTACCTCCCCAGTTGTTGGCATTATAGCCATGAGCTACAATATCTGCCCAAAATGAAACGTTTCATTGTTTAACTTTCCCTTTCTTGTTTTCTAAATTAGTAAGAAACATTTAAATACTTAATTGCCATTGTTTCTTCTTTGAGTTGCCTCTTAGTATTTGGCTGTTTTTAACTTTTGGAGTTAGTATTTTACTGTCTATGGGAATTCTTTATAAACTGCTGTTTGTCCTACAATTTCACTTATTTGAATCACAAATCTTTTTCAACATAGCAAAATCAATCAAGCCTTTCCTTTGTGACTTCTGTTGCTTCTATGCTTATGTAACTTTTCATATAAAAATATTCAAGAATGCTGGGCACAGTGGAATGCACTTGTGGTCCCAGCTACTTGAGAGGCTTAGTCAGGAGGATCACCTGAGCCTGGGAGTTCAAGGCTGTAGTGTACCATGATGGTGCCTGTGAATAGCTACTGCACTGTGGCCTGGGCAACATGGCAAGACCCTGTCTTGACTATATACATGTATATATATATATATATATATTTTTTTTAAAGTGTTCACCTATACATTGTTCTGTTTTTTTAATTGCTTCCTTTAAAATATAATAATTACATAGCCTAACTGGCACATGTGAGGCAAGGAGCTACCTTAAGTTTTTCTTCCCCGGCAGGTAGCCAGCTCCACACACTGAGCACAGCTCTGAGGCTGATATTTCCCTGGAGACCCAGAGCATGGATGGTCAGTCAGGACCTCCATCTTGTTCCCACAGCCCTTCTGCCTGAGTGAAGTGGCCGTGGACCACTCTCCTGGTCTCTTCCATTTCTCACTTGGTGTCCCCCTCAGTAGCCTCTAAGTCCCTATGTATTCATTCCACTGAGAAAGTCCCAGTGCTGTTGGGCCACGTGATTGGCCGAGATGGCTAAGATCCCCCCACTGACTCGATTCCCTCTTCTTATCACTAGACTCCAAGCGAACCATTTTCATTCCACTGGTGTTATTTTCCTGCCCCCATACCTCTTTCCCCATCAGCTTTTACCCAGCATCTTGCCAGTCTTTCCTACTGGAAATTCCCACCCTTACTCCCCTCCCCTTTGGGAGGTAGGAAGTCATTTTTGCTGACTCATTTGTCCTCTGCCCTTCTGCTGCCCCACATTGCTTCCCCCTTTCTCCAGAGTCTCTGGAGTCTTCTCCAAGGGGCTTACCCTTTGCAGCCTTTCTGGAAACCAGTCCCTCTACTCTCAGGATTTGGAGTTTCAGAGTGACTTCCTCTTGGCTCTGGGCCCACTGTTCACCTGGACTCCTGGCTTGCTGATGGTCCTACCTATTTAGATTTGTTTCTCAGGTCTGGGTTTGGTGGGCAGTTGGTTTCTGGCTGCCTTCGGTGCTGATCTTGAAAGGGAAGGCTTGGGGCCAGCCGTGGTGGCTCACATCTGTAATCCCAAAATGCTGAGAGGCCAAGGTGGGAGAACTGCATGAATCCAGGAGCTTGAGACCAGCCTGAACAACATAATGAGACCCTGTTGTGACAAAAAAAAAAAAGGGGGGGGAAGGCTTGGAGCCCTGGGTTTCTCCCTGGGCGTGGCAGGCTCTCCTCCAGTGGGAGGAGATGGCAGGCAAGGCTCCTCTACTCCCAAGTCCTGTGGATCCCTTTTAATGGAGGAGGAAAGAGGGACAGAGGAGCAGATGCAGGAGTGATGTTAACCGGGCATGTGCACTCCCCGAGCGCATCACTGGGGTTTCACGTCCACAATGTGCAGCAACAGTGGATGCCTTGGGAGAACTAGAAACTCCTGATTTGGGAGAGTGATGGTATTGGCCTGGAGTGACTGCCATACATTCTGAACTCTGATGCCCCTTCTGAGATCCCTGGGGTGCCAGGCCTTTCCCAGGGAATAGCCTTGACAGCTAACCTTCTTCCACAGAAAGGCCACAGAGGGGACACATCCTCGTTTGTCTCTGGCCACTAGAAAGTGTATCCAGGAGAAGTAGGTTGTAAACAATCTGTCACCTTCTTTGAGATGGGGGACTGTGGGCGCCCTCAGGAGAGGTGCTAATGTTCTTCCAGTCCCAGGAGCTCTCTCCCTGTCTCCCTCCCGGATCCTCCGGACAGTCCACCTGCACAGGTGACACTGGTGGTTAGGCCCCAAGCCAGGCGGTTGGCCGACTTCCGACATACCTTGTGCCTGAGCTCCCCCACCGCCTGCTGTGGCTTGATTTCAGGATAATACTCAGGAATGAACCTTTTTGGGTGTGGGGGAGAGGAAAGAGACTGATTTCCTCGAGAGAGGTGGGGCAGGGGAGCCGCTGAGAGAAAGCTGCGCCGTCTGGAGAGGAAGCCAGAAAGGAAGACAGAGTCTCTTTGAACTTTTCCCACCAAGCTGACAGGAAAATTGCAAAAACATCATTGGACCGGATCAGGATGCAAAGGGAATGGCCGGGAAGGCACCGGCTCTTTGAAGGCTTCCCGCTCCATGAGGCATGTCTCCCCAAGGGGCACACCAGCTGGGGTGAGGAGCAGACCTTGACGCCTCCCCTACTGACAGCCACAGGGGAATAGGCTGCATTTTGTTGTGTTCCCAGTGGTCCCCAGGGACCTGTAAGGAGATGCTGATGAGCTGGCCAGGGACAGGGGAGGCTTGAGGCTGGGCATGAAGGACCCTGAAGGGAACAAGCAGGAGTTACGAAAGGGCAAGGGCCTCTTTATCCTGGAGAGATGACACTGGTGAGACCTACCGACAAGCTCCGAGGACCAGGGAAGGTCAGCGTGGGCTTCAGGTGGGGGTATGACCAGACCTGGCTACTTATCTTGTGGGGATCAGTGCAAAGTGAAAGTACAGGCCCCTTGTTAAAAAATTATGAAGAATTTGCTGGGTGTGGTGTCACGTGCCTGTAATCCTAGCACTTTGGGAGGCTGAGGTAGGAGTAGCACTTGAGCCCAGGAGTTTAAGACCAGCCTGGGCAACGTAGTGAGAGCTTGTCTCTACAAAAAATAAAAAATTAGGCCGGGCACAGTGGGGCATGCCTGTAGTCCTAGCTACTCAGGAGGCTGAGGTGGGAGGATTGCTTGAGCCCAGGAAGCAGAGGTTACAGTGAGCCAAGATCACACCACTGCACTCCAGAGCAGAGATCTTGTCTCAAAAAAACAAATAAAATAGGATAAAATATAAAAAATCAGGGGGGTGGTGGTGCATGCCTGTGAGTTCCAGCCACTTGAGAGGCTGAGGTGGGAGGATAGCCTGAACCCAGGAGGTAGAGGCTGTGTGAGCCAAGAACATGCGACTGCACTCCAGCCTGGGTGACAGAGCAAGAGTCTATCTTGAAAAAGACATATATATATATTTGTGATGGCAACAGAGTTTTAAACCAAATGCAAGGCCCTTCTGAGCACTGCACCCTGTGCAACTGACTGCTCAGGTCAAGGTGTGAGGCTATCTAGTATGAAGGGTCTAGAAGTTACTTCACAGAAGGCCACCAAAAGGATATATGAGTCCAGACGAAGGCCATGGCCAAAAAATAAAAATTAAAAAAAAATAAAATCAGACTTCTTGAGGAGTCTTTTGGTTTTAAAAAATATTGGGGAAAAATAAAGACTCTCCATTAACAGCATACTTTTAACTGTTACACAGGCCTTCACATCTCTGAAACCATATAACCAAGGTGACAATTTTATGAGCCAAGTTACGCATAACACATTTTATGTGCCTAAATGACCTAAGTGATTTTTGTAGGTCCTTCAAGGACACTAAAAAAGTAAGTATTGTAGAGGAAAAAAAGATTTGTATATATTTATATTTCCCCACCAAATGTCAATATTTATTTTATAAAAATTCTTCCCTCCCACCATCCCTCTTATCTGTTCAAAATGTCTGGACATTTCACATCCTTAGTCTAGGCTGGTTTTTAATTTTTTACTTTCTGACATAGGGTCTTGCGCTGTTGCCCAGGCTGGAGTGCAGTGGCGCAATCTCGGCTCATTGCAACCTCTGCCCCCCTGGTTCAAGCAACCCTCCCACCTCAGCCCCTCAAGTAGTTGGGTCTACAGGCGCTCACCACCATTAGCCTGGCTAATTTTTTAAATTCTTGTAAATATGGGGTCTCCTTATATTGTCCAGGCTGATCTTGAACTCCTAGGCTCAAATGGTCCTCCAGCCTTGGCCTCCCAAAATGTTGGGAACCAGGAGTGAGCCACGTGCCCGGCTCCAGGCCAGCTTTGTTTGTCAGCTGACACTGTATCCTCTTTCAGTCCGGAGACCACAGCTCCACAGGGTTGTTGGGTCAGTGTTCTTTGGTGGGCCACGCATTTCCCCACCCCGCCAAGCCCCAAACCACCCTGCTCAGTTAGTCAGTTGGTATTCTACAGGTATTAGAGCTTTCTCTGGGAAGAGAACTCACACACAAAAAATAAAGATCCGAGAGCTTCCAGAGGGGGACAAGGGAAGCTGAGGGCAGGCGCAGGAGCTGGCGCGGGGCGAGAGCCTCAGCTGCCGTTCCTCTGCTCTCCCGTATTTCCAGTGCCTCTTCACCCCTGTGTCAGCTTCTCTCCCCGGGGAAGTGGGGCTGGGTGGGGATTACTGCTGCCTACTGGGACAGGAAGCCGCCTCCATCTGCAGGGATTATCAGGCCCAGTGGAGCTGGCTCCAGCAGCCACAGCCCTCAGGACCTCCCCCGCTCTCCACCTGTGACCTCATAGAGCAGGGGCTGTCACTCTGGGTATGTGGCCTGGTGTTTTTTCTCCTCTGTGGGGTTTTCCGGACCTCTCAGGGGAAAGAGATACTGACCGTCCCCTGAAATGTGGAGACTCTGCCCAGGGGAATGATCTGTCTCCCAGCAGTCAAGCCAAAGAAACCTCTGCTCAGCAAGACTGAGTCAGTGGAGCTCTTCAGTGTTGGAGGAGTCATCAGCTCCACATGGAGGCTTGCCCTGCCCTGAGGACATTGTGCCACAGCCCTCGCCCAGGGGACAGGGACCCAGAGAGCCTGGGAGGAGCAGTAAACCCAAAAAACAAGAAATGCCCTTTCCCCCAGGCAAGCCTTGCCTGCAAACCCTAACTCGAATAGCTTCGTAGCAGGGACTCAGCGAGCCCTCAGGTGGTCCCTGCCCTCCCGCCAGCCCCTGTAAGGGGTGGGGCTGCTGAGCCGGAGTAGAGCCCAGGCCCACGAAGGTTTCCGAGGAACAGGGAAAGAAAGGCCCTGTCCTCCATCTGGAGACCGGAAACGAGGCTCGCTTCACCTGTTCTTCCTGCTGACCAACACCAGCCTGGCTCAGCAGCCTCCCTCTGTCCTTGAGTGGTGGGTGGGTCACAGCTGCGTCCCCTAGCCCAACCCTCAGCCTCCCCCCACCCCACTCCTGCTCTGCCCCCAGTCTGTGGGGCCACAGAGCAGCCTCAGAGGCAGCGTGGGACAGGAAGAGGCCTGACCAGGGACAGTCCCCTGGGGAGGACCAAAAGTCAGGGCCTAGGGGCCGAGTGCCGACAGGCGGTTGTGCCACACTGGCAGCGAAGAAGGTGGCAGGGAGTGCAGCCGTGGTGGCAGCGGGTCCCCAGGGCAGGCCTCGTGCCCTTGTGGCCAGGGTGACTGAATCTGCCAGCTGTGGGGCCTGTTCGTGCCAAGTCTGCCCTGGCTCCGTCTGGTCGTAATGGATGCTGGCGCCAGGCCAGGCCCCCTGCCAGCTCCGGTCACACTCGGCTAGCGAGAGGCCCAGCCCATTAACTCCTTGCCAAGGCCCATTGTCTGGGTCCCTGCCCGCTGGTTTATTTACTCCGGGGCTGGCCAGGGCTGGGAGGTGACAGTGGGGTGGACTGCGGGCGGGGCAGTGGGGTGGGGGGACTGGGGAGGCTTAGGCCTGAGGAGGGGACTGAGAGCAGGAGTGGGGCTGGCAGGACGGTGCCTTCAGAGCTCAAGGGCAGGGCACGCTGTGAGGGTTTTTTGTGTTTTGCGTGTTTTTTTTTTTTTTTTTTTTTTCGCTGCATTGAAGGTTCCCTGTAGAGGCAGATGCACCTCCAGAGGCCCACCCAGTACCTTAGGGGTGAGAGAGGGCACTGGAGACACAAGACCCTATCTCCCCAGACAGCCACCTTCAAAGCCCCTTAAAGAATTTTTTTACATGACCTACCCTCTTGTATTTAGGTTGGCATTTGAAATTTTCCTTCACAAATTGAAATCGTTCCAAAGGATATCCTTTTTAGCATTTTATGAATATTAACTTTTCACTTTCTATATGCATTTATTATATTTTATAGTCATGAAAATTCAAAGAGAATGAATATTGATATTTTCCAATAAAAATTTTATCTTTCTTTTAAATGTTCAATGGAATCTAAATCCCAGAGCAATTCTGTGTCCAACATTATTCATTTTAAAAAATAGGGGAACAAACTCTAATTATAAACAGCTTAGCAATTTACATTATTTCATTCTCTCCAAGAACTTGTATGTCCATTCCACTCCTGTTACATATTTTATGCTACTGTAAGGGTTTTTTTGAGACCGAGTTTTGCTCTGTTGCCCAGGCTGGAGTGCAGTGGTGATCCTGATTCACTGCAGCCTCGACCTCCTGGGCTCAGGTGATTCTCCCACCTCAGCCTTCTGAGTAGCTGGAACTACAGGCACACACCACCATGCTTGGCTAAGTTTTGTATTTTTTGTAGAGACACGGTTTTACCATATTGCTCAGGCTGGTCTCCCAATTCCTAGGCTCAAGTGATCCGCCCACCTCGGCCCCCTGAAGTGTTAAGATTACATGTGTGAGCCAGAGTGCCCAGCCTGTATTTATTTTTTATGCTTGAAACTCTTTTACTGGCTAGGCATGGTGGTTCATGACTGTAATCCCAGTACTTTGGGAGGGTGAGGCAGGAGAATGAGCCCAGGAGGTCAAGACTGCAGTGATATGTGATTGCGCCGCTGCACTCTAGCCTGAGTGACCAAGGGAGAACTTGTCTCAAAAAAAAAAAAAAAAAAAGAAAAGAAAAAATAAAATCTTTGATTGATTATTGTATTAAATAAAATTTAAAGATTAAAACCTCCTCTGTTCTAAAAGCTGAGCATTAAATTTTTTTGTTATGATTTTAGTGTTAGACTAGTTAATACTCAATTGATCAGAGCAATGTAAATAATTATAAAATTTGATAAACAACTATTAAACATAAAAAGTAAATTTTTATTGGAAATGCATCTCTTCATAAAATGGTTGGGGCAGGTTTTCTTCCCAATTAACGTACGTGTATGTGGGTGACTTATTGCTAGACTCACACAAGGTTCAACATGAATTTTATTCCTATGTTTTGTCTTTGTAGGTTTAAACATTGAGAAACACTGACCACATAAATAAATAAATAAGTGGAAGCCAATGAGTTTGTTAGGAGAATGTCATTCAGTTCTTTGAACTTCTTCCAAGTTATATGCCTAATAACGTTATTATCAAAATGTTTTTTTATGATCCGCTGACAATTTGATTAGTGCCTCTTGCAATTTTGTTGAAAGCAGAGCTCGAAACCACTTGACTTGCAGAAAGACTTGCTCCCCGGTCACTTGACCCCCAGAAGTCACTGTGTTTGATGCCTTGGAGATTTCTACCCCTAGGGCAGTGCCCCAGAGTGGGGGTCACATGGGTGAGAGGGGCAGCTTTCTCTTGCAAAACTCTTTTCCCTAGCAAGTAGGAAAGGGGATGCCTTGTCTTAGATACCTTTTCAGGAAGATCGCCTTTAGGAAAAAGAGCATAGAAAACTGAGGATCAGAAAAGGGATTCTCCTCAAACTATCTTGATTCACAAACCCCTTTGGGCACCCCTGGTGGTGTGTCACAATTTTATGATTAACAGACTGGAAATGTATCTGGGGGCCAGAATGTGAGTTTTTTCTCCTCTGCTTGGAGTGTGCTCCGAAATGGATATGATTCAATTACCTAGATGCCTGTGGCCAATATTCCACTTCTTCACAGTCCTCAGAATGCCCTGGCAGGGCTTCTCTCTCTTGTTCAGGCCTCCTCAAGCTCATAGCTGCAACCTCTTCATTCTTTTTTTTTTTTTTTTTTTTTGAGACGGAGTTTCGCTTTTGTTACCCAGGCTGGAGTGCAATGGCGCAATCTCGGCTCACCGCAACCTCCGCCTCCCGGGTTCAGGCCATTCTCCTGCCTCAGCCTCCTGAGTAGCTGGGATTACAGGCACGTGCCACCATGCCCAGCTAATTTTTTGTATTTTTAGTAGAGACGGGGTTTCACCATGTTGACCAGGATGGTCTCGATCTCTTGACCTCATGATCCACCCACCCCGGCCTCCCTCAGTGCTGGGATTACAGGCTTGAGCCACCGCGCCCGGCCAACCTCTTCATTCTTACTGTGTACTGAGGGTTCCCTGAACTGAAGGAAGAAAGAGTCTGGAGGCTGGGAGAGACCCTGTTCAGCAGAGTTAGAAACATCAGTCTATCCCAGGGTCCTAGACAAGTAATCTCCACGTAATCAGCAACAAATGGACAGGCAGCACTTCCAAATATTTGTATACTTATCATATTTATGTGCTACTGCCAATCCACATGCCATGTGGATTAAGCTTTATTTTTGTTGTTGTTTTTTTTTTTTTTTCTTTTTTCGAGATGGAGTCTTGCTCTGTTGCCCAGGCTGAAGTGCAGTGGTGCAATCTCGGCTGACTGCAATGTCTGCCTCCCGGGTACAAGAGATGCTCGTGCCTCAGCCTCCCAAGTAGCTGGGATTACAGGCATGTGCCACCACACCTGGATAATTTTTGTATATTTTTGGTAGAGGCGAGGTTTCACCGTATTAGCCAGGCTGGTCTCAAACTCCTGACCTCAAGTGATCCACCCGCCTCAGCCTCCCAAAGTGCTGGGATTACAGGTGTGAGTCACCATGCCCGGCCTGTATTTGCTATTCTTAATAGATTATCTTGTAAACCTTTGTAACCCAATTCTCTAGACTCAAGAGCTTTCATTCAAGGCTGTCTGTAAAGCCCCAGTGGACGTGTGAGAGAGTGGTGATGGACAGCACTGAACCTCTGTTCTGGCCTTTGCAAAGGCATGTACTCTGCAATTCTTCAGCCAATATTTACAAAGGTTATGTGCCAGACACTGTGCCAGGTCCTAAGAATATAAAGACACGCTCTTTTGTTGTATCACAACGTGAGTATAGTTAATACTCCTGAATTAGACACTTAACAATGGTGAAAGTGGTAGATCTTACGTGTTTTTGACCAGAATTTTTTCTTTTTAAAAGATACCATCTCTGCTCTTAAGGAGGTTGTAGCATAGTGGAGGAAACAAGAGAATCCACCAATTCATTTACCTGGCAACTTTTAATTAATAGAGTGCCAATCATGTTCTAGGCTGGTGCAGGTGCTGAGGATAAGCCTATAAGTAAACCAGGCACAATCGGCCTCTTATGGAGCTTACCATACATGGCCAGGTAGATGTACTGCACTGCCCAGTACAGAAACCAGCCACATGTGGTTGTTTAAAATTAAATTATGATGAAATGCAATTTAACATACAGATCCTCCGTCTCTGCAGCCACATTTGAAGTGCTCAGTAGCCACAGGTGGCTAGTGCCATTCTAGAGGACAGCACAGCTGGAGAAGGTTTCCATCACTGCAGACAGCTATTAGCATGGTCAGAGCTGCAAATGGGTGAGCCAGATCATCAAGTGGAGGCCTTGCCCATCTCTCCAGTGCTTTTGTGCCAGTTTGAAAAGGTTTTCTCTCTGAGCAGATGCAACTCCTTGCCAGGGGTGAGGCTTGTGGAGCAGGATATGGTTCTGGGCCTAAGAGAAGTCAAGGTGTAGAGAACAGGAGATGCAGATCACCACGTGGTCACCATGTCCCTGGAGTAAAGGACTCCAGGGTCTGGAGTTGTCTGATCTCATCTCGCATGACACCCTCCCCCAGTGCACCACATGCCCTGCTCATGCTGCTGTCTTAGCCTTGTTCCTTTCCCCACCTCTGCGCCTCCTAAATTCCCTTCAAGGCCCAGGTGAAACTCTACCTTTTTTCTCCCCAAAGCCCTCCCTGAACCGTTTATGAGGCTGATCAACATTCACTGAGCATAGTATTTGTACTATAGTATTTGTGTTATTGGTGGGAGTGTGGTGGGGCTGCAAGATGAAACGGGTCCTTAGACTTTCAGTGTGGGTGGTTCTAACTCCCTGTCCTAAATTTGGGCCTTCACAGCCCAGTATGTGCATCGTCAGTGCACATCCCCAGGTGAAGAAAGGCTTAGAAGTCTGCGCACTTCTCCTTCCCACCCCGCGACTACTGGCAAGTAGTGCCTTACAAAGCTTTGTCCCCACTTCCTTCCTCACTAAATGATACCCAAAAAGGATTCACTGAAGGATTCATGCCTTAATGATTCAACATGAGAAGTGGTGAGGCCAACCCTTACCAGCTGACAATGACTTAATCATCTTCAGAGATTCTCAAAAGAAGCTGGAATCTAAACAGCCCCTCAGCTGGTATTGTTCTTAAAGAAGACTTAGCTATAGACAGGTCTCACTCTTCATATGAGTCAGAAAATCCACTTCCTCTGGGCGAATTTCAGAAGGGGTAAATATTGTTGCCCAAATTCCAGAGTGATGAAGACGTGTCAACAAAATGCTTCTTGTGGAATCTCTGGCCAGCTGCCTCTTCAGCCCTGTAGACCCCCTTGCTGAGCCCGGGCCCTGCCTGGAGTTAGGCTGCCATTTCCTCTCCTGTTTTCACAGATGGGGCCTTGGGCAGCCAGTCTGAGGAACTGTCCCTGTGCTGATGCTGGGGGTGCAACCCAATGAGAAGAGGATTGGCTCTGAAGTTGGGTCTGGGTTCAAATCCTAATTCTGCTACAGTCAGCCAAGTGACCCTGGGCAAATAAATGAACACTTCTGAGCCATTGCCATGTTTGTAAATGGTAATTTTTTGTAGATAGTAATTGTTTGTAGTTGGTAATACCTGGATCACAGGTTGTTGAGGAACCTAAATGATAATAAGTCTCTAATGTGTGGTTTAAAGTTAAGATCCTGGCCCTGCCACTTACAGACTATGGAGTGTTAGGCAAGTGACTTAGATGTTATATGTGTCTCTCACCTCCTCCCTAGGGGTGAAATAGTAGAGGCTAATTTCTAGGGCCATTGTGAGGATGACTTAATGCCTGACTCATGATGAATGCTCAGTGAATATTGGCCTCCAGCAACTGGAGTAAGCAAGGTAGTTATTATAATCCCCACCTAGAGGGCCAGGGAGAATCACACACTTGCTGTGGCTGAAGCCTTGATGAGAACCCGGCTCCCTGCATCCTAGTCCCGGGCCACAAATCAAGCCTCTGGCCACCGCCTCCTTCTGGCTGGCTCCCTGGGCCCACTTCCAGTCCCATGGAGCTGCTGAATAGGCGACAGCTCATCCCAGGAGCCAGGCTGCTGGCTTCACTCCCTTCCAGAGGGCCTGGGAAGCCTCTTCATGTCAGTCTGTGGCTTTGTCACTTACCCCTGATGGAGTTTGCCCTCTCTGTGGGCAGGTTCCTCTCCCTACTTGTGGCTGATGTTCATTTCCACGCCCAAAGAAGTGTCAGCCGGTCCCCTTAGCTGCTCAGGATCAGAGTGGCATGGGACAGTGCAAGGATCATTCTGGAGCCAGGGAGGAGGAAAAGGGCAGGCCTTGGCTATGCCTCTCAGCTGTGCTGACAGCAGGAGAGTGGTTAATATAAAGCCAGGCTTAGCTACAAGTTGGGAGGGCTGAAGAGACAGGAGCTAGAAGTCAAGGAAAGAAGACAGAGGCCAGGGTTTGCAGAGCTAAGACAGGCCTCCTCTCCTCTCCTCTCCATGTTATAGGTAAGGAAAATCATGCCTATTTTGCCAATGTTGCATCATGGTTGGTAGGAAAGATTGGGATGACAATCTAGTCTCTGGAGTGCCTGCTTGACTTTCCTTGCAGTACCCAAAGCTACTCTCTCCTCCCACCCCAGACACTCGGTGTCTGACAAGCCCCCTCCTACCCCAATATCACTGCCTCACTGTGGTCCATGGCCCATGGGCCCTGGCTGGAGGAGGAGCTGGCACGAGCAGGGGTACCCACCTGCCCGAGAGAGACCTTCAGGATAGTCCCATCCAGTCACCCCCAGAAGCCTGAGACTCTTGGTCATCCTTTGTCCCCAAGATTTTCACCCCCATATAGCTCTATTCCTCTAATCTGACCCAATCCCTGGGATCCTTTCACTCTGTTCTCAGGAACTTATGGTTTGTCATCAGCAAAATCTCCTTATACACTCACCCTTCCCTTTGAACATCGCTTTCACCGTCCTGTTCTATTGGAAACCTGCCCGACCCCCACATACAGCTTCCTTGCTGCCACCTCCTGTCTTGGCTGTTTTTCTTCTTCCACATAGCTGACACCAGTGTGGCTGGAGGCGGCGAGTCGTCATCCTTGCCTTCATGGCCACCTCTAGGTTTCTCCCACTTCCTCCTTCCGCTAAGTCTTCATCTCCTTTGCGGCTATGCCCTGACACCAGCCCAGCCACCATCCCTTCTAGTATTTACCATACTCTAGCCCCCTCCTGTTCATTTGCAGATTTTGCTGCCTGGCTCACGGTCTTCCTCTCCACCACCACTCCTCTGCTTTTCCTAAACCTTAACATTCAGCCATTATTTTGTCCAGCAGACGTTTCTGAGCACATAATGTATACCAGGTACTGTTCTTAGAGTTTATAAGCGTGGACCAGAGAGAAAATGTCCCTGCCCTCAGAGGTTTACATTCTGATGGCAGCAAGGATAGTTAACCAATGAGCCAGCCCTACGTAATGTAATGTTAGGCAGAGGAGCTATGAAAGGAAAGGCAGATGAAGGGGTAGTGGTAGTAGGGGGAGCTGTTTAAGAGTCGGGGGACAAGGAAGGTCATCCATGTAGATGTCTACCCAGCACCTCTTGGTCTTTGGCCTCCTGACTCTCCACCTCTCACTATGCTACCTCTGCCTCCCACTCCCATGGCCATGGCTTATGCCTCAGCACTTCTGAACCCCCTGCTGTCTGACCACCCCTTCCTGGGTCCTCAACTGATTTATTCTGTTATCTCCATTCACTGTCGTGTCCCCTTTGGGACCTCACTGCCTTTGAACTTGTCTGCTTTCACTACCTGCAACTCCCTTCTCCAGCTCGATTCTGTGGACTCTGACAAGAATCACCCATTTGCAGAAGCCGTCTACTCTCTTGCTCCTTTCCCTTCAGTTGGAATCTCCTGACACAGCCTCCACTCTGCTTAAACCCAACACCCTGCACCTGCACTGAGTAGCTGAGTATTGCTGGGAAAACTCACAGTCATGCTGAGTAGCTGCACCTGACTCTTCTGGCCACAAACTTCATGTGGGCACTCAGTTTGCCCAGTAATCTTACTATATTTCTCTACTAAATCCATGCCCCCACTCCCCAGATGAGCATTCCACATCTTCTCCAAACCTCAACACCTTCCCTTAGTTTCTGGCTGTTAAAGATCTTGCTTCTTACTTTGCTGAGAAACTAAATGTCATCAGCTGGAATGTAACTGCCTTCTCACTGTCAGATCTCCCAAGATGACTGCATCTATGCCCGCTGCTGCCTTCTTTTCTCACAACAGATGCATGCATGGATAGATAGATGGATGGATGGATGGATGGATGGATGGACACACAGACAGATGGACAGATGGGCAGATGGACAGATGGATGGATGGATGGATGGATGGATAGATAGATGGACAGATGGATGGATGGATGGATGGATTGGATGGATGGACAGATGGATGAAGGGATGGATGGACAGATGGATGGATGGATGGATGAATGGACAATGGATGGATGGACAGAGGGATGGGTAGATGAATGGGTGGATGGATGGATGGATGGATGGGTAGATAGATGGTTGGATGGATGGATGGATAGGTGGATGGATGGATGGATGCATGGATGGATGGGTGGATGGATGGATGGGTGGGTAGATGGATGGATGGACGGATGGATGGATGGATGGGTGGGTGGGTGGATGGATGGATGGATGGATGGATAGATGGATGGATGGATGGGTAGATGGGAGGATGGATGGATGGATGGATGGATAGATGGATGGATGGATGGGTAGATGGGAGGATGGATGGATGGATGGATGGATGGGTGGGTGGGTAGATGGATGGACAGATGGATGGATGGATAGATGGACAGATGAATGGACAGACGGATGGATGGATGGATGGATGGATGGATGGATGAATGGGTGGATGGATGGATGGATGGATGGTCTCCTCTTGCATCCCTGGCCAATCCCTTCATTTTGTATACCTTATCCCTTCACTTACTCAAGACTTTGCCTGAAATCATCTTTCTCTTTGCTGCACTATGCAACTCCCTCTCTCTACCAGGCCATTCCCTTCAGCACATAAACGTGCTATGATCTCTCTCATTTCAAAACAAATGCTACCTTGACCCTACACCCTCTTCAGCTTCTGCTCCACTTCCTCCTCCTTTTTCCATACTCCTCCTTGGACTGGTTGTCCCTGCTGGCTGCCTCTCTGTATCCTCACCTCCCTCTTAGCCTGCTCCAGCCAAGTTTTTGTCTCTGCCACTCCATTGAAACTGCTCTTGTCCAAGTCACCAGTGATCTCCTGTTGGTGCATCCAAGAGGTCTGTCTCCTGTTCTCACCTCATCAATTTCTCAGCAGTGTGTGAACAGTAGAGCACTCACTCCTCTTTGCAATGCTACCTTTTCTTGGAGTCCCGGACTCCACACTGGCCTGGTTTCCTCCTAGCCGGGTGGCAGCTCTTTCTCCAGCTCCTTCGTTGGCTCCTCCTCTTCTTCATCTCTAAATGTGAGTGTGGGGTGGGGACTTTTTTCTTGTTTACAGTCTCTCCCAGTTAGATGGTTAGATTCCATTTAGGCCTGTGCCTTTAAATGTCTTCTAGAGGTTAGGATCTTTGAGAGGCAACGCGGAAGAGAGTAGAGAAGCTTGCCGGGGTGTGAGCCCCTGCTCTGGCCCTGGTGACCGTGACGCTAGTGTGAAGTTGCTGCTGTTAAATTCTCCATGTAAGATCGGCTCTTACATGGAGCCTGAGACAAAGGCTTAAGCATGAGTAGTTTATTTGGAAACATGATCCCAAGGAGCAGGGGTGTGGGGGAGGAGATAGCAAATGGAGAAAGAGGGGAGTCAATTCCAGAGTATGTTAACATCTCTCTGAGTGAACACCACTCAGTCTTTCTGTGAAGCTTTGTGAAATGTGCTTCAGAAGCCGCTGGAAGAGGGACAGTTGTCCGTCAGCTCCTGTTGTGTCATCTCATGGAATGTTAGCTCTCCTGCACTTCTGGGTGGCTCATGTGTCAATGCCAAGCAGGTTCCATGGGTGTCCCCCCATCACAATATCAGGCGAGAGGCACATGAAGAGGCCTTGTCAGGCTGCATTTACACAATGCTGGTCAAGACCTGTGCAAAACTGGTCGCTGGAGCAAAGGCTGGAACAAGAGGTGAGGCTGTGCGCGTTTGAAGTGGTACATAGGATATGCCCTGTATGGACAGTGGTAACTATAGCTCTCACCTCATAGGTTACTGAGAAGACTCATGATGTAATGTATGTGTTTGGAGGAGTGCCTGGCTCTTAGCAGTGACTATCTACATAGTGGTGGCTCTGCCCTGACATCCCCTCTGCCTAGCTGACACCTCGGAGGCCTGTCATGTCCAAAATGGAGCTCATATGCCCCGTCCCTCCCCTTGTCCAACTCTTCCTCCAGTCTTTTCACTGCAGTTAAATGGGTGGGATTCATTTCTCTCTCCCACCCCTCCCATCCAATTCATTATCAAACTCTAGCTTCAGAAAATACCGCAGTCTGGGCTTCTCATTAATCCTCATCACAAAGTGACTGACCTAGGCCAAGTCACCACTGCCTCTCGCCTGGCCCACTGCACTAGCCTCCCGACCATCTCCCGCCCCCACTCCCCCCTTCCTGCCGTTTGTTCTCCCACAACAGCCTGAGTGACAATGCTACTGCTGATTACATCGCCCTCTAACAGCTTGCTATTATCCTTTATATATTTTTATTTTAAAAAATCTTTTTTAAAAAATAATAAGGCTGGGCATAGTGACTCAGGGCTATAATCCTAGCACTTTGACGGGCCAAGGCAGGAAGATCACTTGAGTCCGGGAGTTTGAGGTTACCCTGGGCAATGTAGTGAGACCGCCCCCACTCCCCGGCCCCCATCTCTACAAAAAAACCCTTAAAAAGTAGCTGGGTATGGCAGTGCATGCACCTATAGTCCCAGTTACTTAGGAAGCTGAGGTAGGAGGATCACCTGAGCCTGAGAGTTCGAGTCTGCAGTGAGCTGTGATTGTGTCACATCACTGCACTCCAGCCTGGGCGACAGAGCAAGATCCTGTCTCTAAATAAATAAATCAGCTTTTTCACCCCCTGAAAGTATACAATTCACTGTTTTTTTTTTTTTTTAACGTATATTTGCAGGATTGTGCAAACATCACCACAATCAATTTTAGAACATTTTCATCATCCTTCAAAAGAAACCAGCGCCCGTTATTAGTCACTCCACATTTCCTCCCAATCTCCCCAGCCACAGCCAACTACGAATCTGCTTTCTGTCTCTCTGGGTTTGTCTATTTTGGATATTTCATAGAAATGGAAAAATGCCATATATGGTTTTTCTGACCAGTTTCTTTTTCTCATTATTATTAAGATAAACTCCAAACTCCCTGCTGTGGCCTTCCAGGCTCTCCATGGTCCAGCATCCCCCGGGCTCCCAGCTTTGCTCATGACTGCCATCCCTGCCCCATTTCCTTCAAGGTCACTGACTGTCTTGCGCAGGCTCCTCTCCTCTCCTTCCCCTCAGGACCTTGACCCTAGCTCATCCCTTTGCTGGAACTTTTCTTCCTAGATCTGTGAAATGGATTCTGCCCAAACCTTTCCTCCTCAGAGAGGACTGTCCTCTTCTCCACCCTCCTCTGCGTCTCCCTCGGTCTCTTCCCCTGACTATTGGAAATGCGTATGTATTTGCTGTGCACTATTATGGGCCACCTGCTATGTTCTGAATGTTTGTGTCCTCCACAATCCACGTGTTGAAATCTTCATCCCTGAGGTGATGCTTTTGGGAGGTGGTTAGGTCATGAGGATGGAGCCCTCACAAGGGCAATTAGTGCCCTTACAAAAGAAGCACTAATAACACTGAAGACACTCAGTCCCCAGTGACAGCCTTCCACCAGGTGAGGACAGTGAGAGGCGCCTTCTGTGAGCCAGGAAACAGGCTCTCATCAGACGTAGAATCTGATGGCACCTCAATCTTAGACTTCCCACCCTCCAGAACTGTAAGAAACACATTTCTGTTGTTTCTAAGCCACATAGCCTATGGTATTCTGCTATGGCAGACTGAAGGGACTAACACACAGCCTCATACCCCCATACACCAGCTAAACTCTCTTCCCTCAGGCTTTCCTCATAGATTATCTTCATAGAGTCTTGTGCTCCTCCAGGAGAGAAACTCCCATTTATCAGCTGTAAGGCTTACTGCTCCAAACACAATTAAAACATCATGGCCTGAAAATACACAGTCCCCAGCCATCTGTGCAGCCTCATAAGCAAAGCTGCAGGCAGTGGCTACTGCTCTGCATGCACCAGGCTTCTGTCTGGGCTTCACCTGCTTCCTACCTCTCTTCTTTAGAGGCCGCATATTGCCTCTTCCCTTTCTCTTTATTAGCTTATCCCAACACTTTGGGAGGTGGAGGTAGGAGGATTGCTTAAGGCCAGAAGTTAGAGACTCCTCCCAACCCCGGGGCAATATAATGAGACACTGTTTCTACAAAAAGTGAAGAATGAGTCAGGTGTGGTGGCATGTATCTGTAGTCTCAGCTAATCAGGAGGCTGAGGCAGGAGGATCACTTGAGCCCAGGAGTTTGAGGGTGCAGTGAGCTACGATCATGCCATTGCACTTCAGCCTGGGTGACAGAGTGAAACCTCGGCTCAAACAAACAAACAAACAAACAAACAAATAAATAGCCTGATAGGGAAAACAGGAAACAGGACTTTTCATACATTGCTGGTGGGGATGAAAGCAGTGCAACCTCTGTGGAGGACAATTTACAATCTCTCTCTCAGCTACGGACCCTTGAACCCATTCTACAGATGTACTGGCCCACGTCTGAAAGGACATACACGGCACAGTCTGAGAGCCAAAGACTGGGCACCAGCCACTCAGTACTGTAACAGAAGGCTGGTTTAGAACAAGGAACACTTTGCGATTGTCAGAAAAAAATGGGAAATCTTCTCTGTGTGGAATGGGACAATCTCCAGGATGTATGAGCAAGAGAAACTGTGCTTGCAGCAAACGACCTTTGGAATAATGAAGAGGAAAACTAAGAACATGTATTTACATAAATGAATCCTGCAAGGATATAACATTTTTTTATATCAGAAATTGGGAACTGTTAGGGAAAAGTTAGGAAGAAAACTTCTCACTGAGCCATTGATGTAATTTTTATGTTTGAACCATATGACTGTTACATTTAAAATATAAAATTTTTAAATATATGAAAACAATTATAATCTTATTTGGAGGAGTTCTCATTTTCTGAAGATTTTAAACTCTTTTTTTTTTTTTTTGAGACAGAGTCCTGCTCCGTTGCCAGGCGCCAGGCTGGAGTGCAGTGGCGTGATCTCGGCTCACTGCAACCTCCGCCTCCTGGGTTCAAGCAATTCTCCTGCCTCAGCCTCCCGAGTAGCTGGGACTACAGGCGCGCGCCACCACGCCCAGCTGATTGTTGTATTTTTAGTATAGATGAGGTTTCACCGTGTTGGCCAGAATGGTCTCGATCTCTTGACCTCGTGATCTGCCTGCCTCAGCCTCCCAAAGTGCTGGGATTATAGGTGTGAGCCACCACGCCCAGCCAGATTTTAAAATCTTTATTCTGGCCGGGCACGGTGGTTCATGCCTGTAATCCCAGCACTTTGGGAGGTTGAGGTGGGCAGATCACCTAAGGTCGGGAGTTCAAGACCAGTCTGACCAACATGGAGAAACCCCATGTCTACTAAAAATACAAAATTAGCTGGGTGTGGTGGTTCATGCCTGTAATCCCAGCTACTTGGGAGGCTGAGGCAGGAGAATTGCTTGAACCTGGGAGGCAGAGGTTGCAGTGAGCTGAGACTGTACCACTGCACTCCAGCCTGGGCAACAAGAGCAAGACCTAGTCTCAGAAAGAAAAAAAAAAAATCTTTCTTCCAAGAAACTGAAAGTGTTCAGTCGTCAGAGTTGGATGTAGCTAGTGACCTCTCTAAGACGTCAGCTGATGTATGGGGTATGGCCTGTTGGCTCGCCCAGGACAGGGGCCTTGTTTTATTCATCAGTGTGTTCCCAACATGTCACAATGTATGACACACAGTGGCACTCACTAAATGTCTGTGGAATGAAATACTCAATCAATGCATGAATAGAAAGATTCCTAACTCACTAAGAGTTACTTCAGTCTTGGCAAGGGTCTGATATAAAATGGTCAAAATGGATGACTTGGAGCAAGGAGGAAAACAGCAAAGCTGTTTGAGCCCCAGATGAGAGGCTGGCACCCCACACGTGTGCTGCTGCCCTCCCAGCAACACATTTCCTGGGTTGTGCTTTTTTTTTTGCATTAATTATTATACTTTAAGTTCTGGGGTACATGTGCAGATTGTGCAGGTTTGTTACATAGGTAGACACGTGCATGGTGGTGGTTAGCTGCACCCACTGTCCATCATCTGTACTTTTCTTGAGACATGGGGTCTGGAGAACAATAATGAGTAAATGTTAAACATAGTGTCATCACAGCCATGAAGCCACCAATAAGCCACTGTGGGCAGGTTACCTGTCACTCACCCTCTCCCCAGGAGTGCAAAGCTGGTCTTTTATTATACTTTAAGTTCTGGGGTACATATGCAGGACTTTGCCTCCACACACCTGAGGGCAAACTGTAAACTGGCAGTGGCTCCCAGCCACAGCTCTGCGCCCGTAGCCCTGTGGCACTGCTGTGAACGGGCCCAGCATGGTCTGAGCACACAGTGGACTCCTGGCAGTGGCCCTGGGTGGTTGGCATCAGTTATACCCCAAAAGGAGTGTCAAGCTGTGTGGGAGCCAAGACTGAAGGCTGTTGGGTGCCAGCCCAGCACACACCCTTACCTCCTCCAGGCCCTGGCTGCCACCCTGCAGCTGCTGTCTGCCTGAGGCAGAGGAGTGTGGCACAAACTGTGGCTTTTGCTGGGCCGGGTCTCTCCCTCCTCCCACACCTGACTCAGGGGCTCCTGCAGATGGGTATCTCTGTTTCCTCCCAGGCCTCCTTGGTGTAATCGTCCTCTCTCTTCCTACCCTGAGGTGGGGAATTTTCTCTGAGTAGGGAGTGGGACTTCTGCAGGCAGGAGGCCGCCAAAGCCCTGAGCCCAAGGCCACACGGCCTTGCAGGGAGTGTGTTGAACGGAAGCATTGCCCAGAGCTGGATATGAGAGAAGCCAGAGAGCTGGGCCCTGCCAGGCTTGTGCCTGTCAGATTCCTGCATCTCCCTCCCTCTTCCCAGGCCCTGGCGCTGGACCCAGTGAGCATCCCTCCGCATGACCCTGTGTGCCATCCACCTGTCCCCAGGGGTGCGAGCACTTGCCCGGCAGCCTGGGGCTGGGGACGTGGGCAAGCTGTCAAGATGGGCCCAGCCTCTGCTCCAGGCTAATGCTCCTGGGGACGTGTGCCAGCCAGGAAGCTCTGGGCATTTTTTGACTCTTGTCTCAGCGTAAGGAGTATTCAGTGGTGTCCCTGGAACACCTGGCTCTGAGGGCAGCTGGGTATTTGCCCAGGCTCTGCAGCAACCTGCCATCTTCTGGGATAGACAGAGGGCTGACTGAGTCCTAGCACTGTGGCTTCAAGGCTGTCTTGACCAGCAGAGGCTGTCCTGGCCCCGCCACACCTCACTTCCTCCTGTTCCTCCCTGTCCTTCCCACTCACCTCTTACCCTCTACTCACCCTCTCCTCTGGAGCACTGCATCCTACCCCAGGGGAATGCCTAGCCCACACCAAGGCCAGTCAGCTTCTTCCAGAAGGCAGCATAGCCAAGGTGAGCCCAGGGCTGAGGCGCCCCATGGCTGGTTTCCCTTCTCAGAAACCTCCTGACCTCCTAAACTGGAATCTCTGCCTTTGGCTTGCAAGCCAGGAATCACAGATTGGTCACTCAACCAGAGCACTCTTGTGGTATGTCCAGGTCAGAGGGCAGCAAGACCCTCCCATGCCATCCCCAGCAGCTGGATGGAGGGCGACGAGCCCCTCCTGGCGCCTCAGGCCCTCAGCCTCTCAGGTTCCCTGAAGGGAGGGGCTCTGGGGAGCCAGCTGCAGCTGTGGGAAACCACACACCGCAGCCTGCAGGTGCAAGGGGCCTGGGGGAAGGGGAGGGGATTAACTGTTTCTTGGGAGCAGGCCTTCTCCATTCCGTCCGTTCCCAAATGGTGGCTCCCCCAGGATTCGGGGTAGCGTGCTCAGCAGGGGTGTGGGTTGGGGAGCAGCCATGGAAGAGTCACAGGGCCTGTGATCCAGGGATCCTGGAGACAAACCCCTGACTCGGAGGCCCTGAAGCTCACACGGAGAGGTCAAGATACTCTCACTGACTCTGGGTGGCTTCAGAGGCCACTGAGAAACCCTGGGCGCCATGTCCCACTTCATGTCTAGTTGCCACTCTCGGGAGCAATTTCCTTCAAGTCATGGGACCTGCCTGGGGGAGGCAGAAGGGAGCCTCATCCTTGGGCTGTGCCACGCACCCCATCTGGGGTCTGCCCACTGAGGACCCTCAGAGTGCTGCCAGGAGGAGCACCGGGCTGGCCTCAGTGGGGCTGGCTGCTGAGTAGGCCGTTCCTCCCTCTGCCTGGGCCTCTGGGTGGTAACCGTGAGTGTGAGTGAGTAAACCCCAGCTCACCAAGACTGGGACACTGCTCTGGGGTTGTCAAAGGGGCTGGAGGCCATTCGAGGGGAAAGCCTTCACAGGTTCCCAGAATGGCTCGGCTCCTTTCTGCCATGCTGTCCCCAGACGCTAGTGGGATGCTCATGCTGCCCACGTGCCCATCTGCCACAGGTCCAGGTTGATCTGACCTCTCCTCCCGCCAGTTACCTGCCTCCTGGTGGAGCACCCACCCAGAACAGTGTCCTGGCAAGAGGCCCAGGGGGCCCCCGGCCCTGTGGGAAGAGGCCAGCCTTGCCCTTGTGTGAGTCCTACCCCAGCCCCCAACTTTCTTCTTACTCTTTCCATTCTTCTACCAGAATAAGCAACTCATTCTCTTACTCTTGATTTTCCCTAAATGTGAGAAAGGTGATGCTCTCTAGGAGAAAGTGCCTGAGTTTACTCTGGGCACATGGGCACCCACTGCTTGCCGGGCTTAGAAGGTAGACACACATTCTTTCCCTAGAGGAGCTCACAGGCTGGCAGGGCAGACATTCACACTCTATTCAGAGACAGGGCTCTGCAAGGGAAGGCACCAAGTTCGCCAGGGGCAGAGGAGGGGCCACTGATGATGGAGAATGTCCACAGAACTCACAAATGTTCTACCAAGCACACAGTGCTGGCTGTTTGGAACGAAGCAGAAAGGGGGAAGGAAGGCAAAGCGCTCAGGACCACCCTGGGAGATGGGAATGTGCCACAGTAAGTTGTCTTGAAGCCCCGGTGGGGCAGCAGGGGACTATTTCAAAGGGCTTTCAGAATTCAGGGCAGGTCATTTCCCACTTGGGTAATCAGGGAAGCCTTCTAGAAGGAGGTAGTATTTGAACTGTGGGAAATGTCAGGAGGCTGAATTGAGGGAACCCGGACCCGACTTGTGCGGACCTTGGTGCCAAAGCCGAGACTGAAGGATGCCTCCTCCCGGACGAACTATCTGGGGGAAAATTAAATATACTGGAAGAGTGAAAGATTCTGCCAAGACACTCAAGCGAAGGAGTGGTATCTACTGCTCCTCCTCTGCCTCCCCTTCCTCAGAAGGGAGCGGGTGATTTCTCCTCCCCATACCCATCAACTTCTGACCTTATGCATCTGCCCCACCCTGCCTTTCCATCCTCGGCTCCCCATTCCTTTCCGTGCAGGAACTGCCCATTATAATCTGTAGTAGGATTTTTTAAAAAGCCCATTTGGTCTTTGTCCCCCATTCCTGGCTCAGAGCTTCAAAAACCCTTGGGATCTCCAGAGTGACAGGAGCACCTTTTGTCATTTGTAATGAGCATTTCCATCAGACCTGAGCTTATGATAAGGAGGCGACTCAAGGTGGCCCTTAGTTTTAAGGGAAAGACTGGCCATGCCAGAAAGACCAAGCATGTGATCGGAGTGGAAATTTTGTTCCCACTCCCATCCCCACCGCACCGCCACCCTTTGGGGAGAGGAGGGACTAGAGATTGAGTTCCTCAGTGGTTAATGATTTAATCGATGGTGCCCGTGGAGTAAAGTCCTATGTAAAAGCTTGACCCTGAAACTGAGAGGAGCTTCCCTGTTGGTGAACACATGGATGTGCTGGGAGGGGGACATGCCACGTTCCACGAGGAGGGGGCGTGGAAGCTCTGCACACCCCCCAACACCTTGCCCTGCATAGCTCTTCCCTTTGACTATTCTGAGTCTATATGAACATAGAACTAATTGTTAAGTATAGCATGCTCAGTGAGTTCTGTGAGTCATTCTAGCGAACTGCTGAACCCTCAGTTTGGGTGGTGAGAACCCAAATTTGTAGTCAAGTCAGACAGAAGTGCCAGTAGCCTGTGGGCCCTGCATGTGTCCGAATTCTGAAGCAAGGGTAGTCTTGGGGACTTGGACATTTAACTTGTGGAGTCGGACATTGTAGAAAACAAACTCAGTTTTTCCTACTATACTCTCTCAACACATTCCTGACACCAGGGGTGGGGCAGGGGCCTCCCCCATCCACCAAGCAAGCTGCCATTTCTACCGCAGTGGGGCATCCTCCAGTTTAATTCTGACTCTCTCTACCTGGCGATAGTGTCAGGCCACACAGGTCGAGGGCTCAGTCCCCTCTCCTCACTCCTGAAGCCAAGCGCAAGCCCTGGGTTGTTTTGCCCCTGCTCTGTCTGACCAGCTAATTGGGGTTCATTGGAGCAGCTCACAGAACTCAGGGACACACTTACTTACATGTGTTGGCTTATTATAAGGACATTCCACAAGCTATACATGAACAGATGCATAGGGTGAGCTCTGGAGGAGGGATGGAGCTTCTTTAACCTCAGTGGTGCTGTACCCTCCAGGAATCCCCACGTGTTCAGCTATCAAGAAATCCTCTGAATCGTGCCCTTTGGGTTTTTATGGAGGCATCATTACATAAGCATGATTGACTAACTAAACCATTGGCCGCTGGTGATCAACTTAAACTTCAGCTCCTTTCCTCTCCCTGGAGGTTGAGGGGTGGGGCTGAAATTCCCATCCTCTAAGCTTGTCTCGGTCCTTCTGGTGACCAGCTCCCATCCTGAAGCTGCCTAGGGGCTTAGCATGCAAAAAGACGCTTATCACTTGGGAGAGTCCAAGGCTTTTAGGAGTTGTATGTCAGGAATGAAGACCTAACACCTGTTTCACAATATCATAGGCACTGCGGTAGTTAGTGTCAGAATTGACATTGAATCCAATTGCAGGATGCCCCGTAGGTGTCAGAGACTACTGTCAGAACATACAACCAAAGAGCCTCTCTTCCCGAAGATGCACATAACACACCTTGTCCGGCCCGAAATGTCTCTCTGCTCCCTGAGTTAACTAGTCCACTAGTCTATTTTTCTAAATTCTTTATTCCTTTCAAAGTCCACCTCTTTCACAGCTTGGTACTACTGATGCTGTCCTGTAGCCCTTTCTTGTGTAACCCCGCACCTCCCACTAGGTAGCATCCGCTTTTGAAGAGGGAGACCTGGGGAGGCTTGCCCTGGACAAAGCAGTTGTTGACTGAATGCTCAGCGGTGGTTAGAAGGGGAAGGGGGGAAGGCTGCATTGAAATGAGGAAGGCTGCCGGCCTGGTGAGCACTCCTCCACGAAGCAGCCTCCACTTCAGGCCTCTCCTCCTCCCTCCTTCCTCTGTTGGCTGTCAGAAGCAGTGTCTTGGGATGGGCCGGGTTTTGGAGGCGCTGGCTCCGCAGTTTCCAGCACCATTGACTCTGACAGTAAATACAGAGTTTTGGCATCTTCTCTACTGTAATTGCCAGTGCTCACCCAGGCCAACACCCGCCCCTACACACACACCACACCCACACACGCACATACATGTACCACACCACACCCCCCCCACACCACCACCCCTACACACCACACATGCACACAACCACACACACACACCACACACCACACACACGCCACCCTCTCACACACGCCACACACTTCCCCCACACCCACCCCCACTACACACCACACATATACCACCCCCCTCACACACACCCTGAAATACACACCACACACACGCACACCACACACATACCACATACACTACATGCATACACCATGCACATACATCCACACACACACTCCACA
>NW_022437062.1:697230-713325 GCF_009761245.1 Sapajus apella
ACCCCACACCTTCCCCCACACACATCACACACCACACCACACACACATCACACATACCACACATACACCCCACCCCCACACACATCACACACACTCCACACACACCACACCCCACACACACCCCACACACCCACAACCCCCACCCCCGACAGACCACACACACATCACACACCACACACATACACCTACACACACACATACACACACATCATGCACACACCACACACACCACACATACACACCACACACACATACCACACACCACACATACACACACAGACACACACATACACACACACATATACCACACACACCACACATACAACATATCACACACAGAGCACAGGGGCTGGACCATGCCAAGCCCATGTCTGCCTCATTGTGGGCTTCAGTTGCAAATCACCGAACATGGCCATAGTCTGGCCTTGCTACTCCTCTCTCCCATTGCTGTTTGCCAACGTTTGGCAAAGGGCCAGTAGACAACAGTGCGTTCCCTCTCGCACGTTTTCTCACCCACCTTCCACCTCACACACTCCACCTTTCCTTGGAGCTGCCTCCAAAGGCCTAGGTTTGTGGCTCCTGAAACAGCTCTCACAGAGTCTATTTGGGTAATCTGGTGAGGACAGAGGGCCAGCCATGTTACCCATCCCCCCAACACCTGGAAGATGAGCAGGCAGTAGACAGGTGGGAGCAACACTGGGCTCCTTCTCCCAGGGAGGCCACTGTGAGAGATTCCAGAAAGTGACCCAGAGGCTCTTAGGAAGCTCAGGGCCTTGTCCCACGTCACTGCCCCCGGGGAACTGCTCTGAGCTGCTAGGCCTAGATCTGGCTTTGGAAATAGCATGGCTCCTACATGATCTTAGGGTCTCCACCTTCACTCCTTCTTCCAGCCCCCACCTCCTCTAAAGGCCTCTCTCAGCATATCCTGGGTCTCAGAAGGAGAGAATATTAGCCATTTATACCCTCATGGAAATTTAAACGGCCCTGTCAAGTTTTAGCTGTAACTGGAATCAACAGCCTGGTCCCCAGTTATAGGAATTTTTAAGGAGCAGCTTAAGTGGAAAAGAGGGCTGGGAGGATGGGATGTGTCTTTCCTGGTATTACTGCGCCCAACTCCCCATGTTTTGCTCGTCAAGGAATCTGGAAGAATTCTCGCTCTTGCCCACCAAGTGTTGGGGAATCTTCTATGAAATTATCTCTTCTTAAGATATTCTCAGTCCAAATCTCCCAAGCTTTTCCCCCAAATCTCTTTATCATGAGGATCTGGGGGAAAGAAAATCCCATCTATTTCAGGTTCTGAATAGAATACAATTCCATTTTATCTTTCCCTCAATTGGATTCTCATCTAATTTCTCTCCCAGCTGCACTGGCCTCCAGTCACTACAGCAATCCCAAAGTGACCTGCGAGCATCGGAGTGTCACATTTAAAACGGGAAGGGACTTCATAGCTCAGTCCCAACTCCCCAAGTTACAGAGGAAGAAACTCAAGTCCAGCGAAAAGTGACTTGTCCAAGGTCACATGACATGCCAATGAGTGGCAGAATTCAGACTAGAACTCAGTGCCTTGGCTGCCACTCCTGTGCTGTTTCTGTGAAGCCATAACCACTTAACATGCCCACTCAGTTTAGAGTTTGGGGCCTGGAGTTTAGGTACTATTTTTGGAGACGTTGTTGGAAGTTCCAGGATGAGGTATTTATGAAGATTCGGTTCTCATTCCCCCTCCAAAGTTCTTGGCTGGTAATGTGGCACATGTCTGTAATCTCAGCACTTTGGGAAGCTGGGACAGGAGGGTCACCTGAGGCCATGAGTTTGAGACCAGCCTGGGCAACATAGTGAGACCCCAATCTCTATAAAACAATAATAGTAACAATATAAAGCTCTTGTTTTGTATTGTATTGCCATAGTCAACTGCAGCCTGGTCTGGGGTAGGAGGAGGCAGGGGGGCCAGTGGGCAAGGAGGGCTGCTAAGCTGTGTGATGTCTCTGCTGGGCTCCCAGCCTGGCTGATGGGGGTTTCTCCACCCCGTCCTGGGAGCAGGTGTGGGCCCTCTGTCCCCAGAGCTTCTTGAAGAACAGTTTGTTCTGCAGGGTGCAGCCAGGGTGGGGAGAGTGGCAGATACCAGTACAGCCCTCGAGCTTGCTGCAGCTGCTTCCTGTTGTCAGAGGACTCCTCCGCCAAGGAGCTGGGCTCTCTGGCACCTCCACGCCCCGCCTAGTTCTCCGTGTGGTGTCCTGCCTCAGCAGGTCAGCAACTTCCATGGATACCAAGGAAGGCTGTGTTCAAGCAGCAAGAGCTCAGCGTGAGGAAGTGCCCGTGGCCAGGCACATTTCCAGTCTCGTGGTTTACCACCCCCTGTGCAGGGTCCTGTTCTCACGTATGCAGGTTCATTTCTGTCTTGTCTTCCTTTCTCTGTCTGGAAGATCTTTCCCATCCCGTCTGCAAAGTCAAGTTCTCCCCACCATTTTTGGTTCTATCTCTTCCCCGAAGCTCTGTCCGCAGTGACTCCCTCTGTCACCCCTGCTGCACTGGCCATGCTGGACCGTCCAGCGTGAGAGTGTGGGCCCTCACTTCACACTGCCTTGTCCTTGTCACACTGCCTTGTGCTTTGACATTTCACCCAGGTTTGTTTTGTCTCCTCCACAAGACTTGAAGACGGGATGATTTGGGTCCTTAACCACTGCCTCCCACTTCAAACAAGATCCCGTACAGAGCTGAGCTCATAGCAGACCCTATCCACAAGGGCACAGTAAATCCTGGCTGAATGTCCTGTCTCAGTGTCTCTCTCTTGGTTCCTGCCTGAATTTCAGTCTGCTGAGCCACAGTTCACCCCAGAACCTGGAGCATGTTGGGAGGAGAAATGTGGCCTCCTCTGCCTGGTAGTCACGTTGCCTCACCGCAGGAAGTGACCCAGGCCTTGCCCCCCGCCAAGCTATGGGCCTCCAGGTTCCCCTCTGATTAATCATGAGAGTGCTATGGGCTGACTGGAACCGACTGCTCCTGTCCTAGAAGGGACTTCCCCAGCATGAATGCTTGCAGGTGGACGGCAAGGGAAGGGGGAGAGCAGTGGTGACCTGCAAGGTGGTGCCCTCGTCCCGCCCCAGGGACACGGCTCATAGAACACTCCCAATAGGGGCTGTTTAGCCTGTCTCCGTTCTTGTGGCTCTCTTCTCCCCAAGCCTCAGTCAGGGCCTGGCTCATTCTCTCTGGGGGGTCTGAAAGGGGCTGGAGTGGGGGTGGAGCGAGCAGCAACCCGGGACTCTCAGCTCAGCGCTCTTCCCCCCATTGTGAAATGGCCTTGGGTGAGGGCCAAGCAGGAAGCTGCCTCCTATAGCTCCATGGCCTGGCGCCTGGGGTGTGAGGACGGCCCCAGGCCCTTCCCTCCCCAAGGGAGGGCTGAGGCTGACACACAGAGTCCACCTGCACGGAGACACCGAGCTGCCCTTGGCTAAGTCATGAGGGGCCTATGCTCTCCCTCCCCCTCTCTGTGCCTGGCAGGTGGTGGCAGGCAGAGGGGTGTGAAGGGTGGTGGAAAGTGCATGGGCCTGGGGCTCAGGACCCAGGGCTTCCAATCTCATCATTATCAAGCTTTGTGATCTTGGTCAAGTCACTTTCCCTCTTTGGACCTCACTCGGTTTCTGTTCACTTGTGAATAACTAGAAGGTAAAGGGTTGGACTAAAAGATCTTGGAGTCCTCTTGCAGCTCAATATTGTGACGCACTGAAGTTGATGATTCATTGATGTTATTACCAGGACTTGGCTCTGATCAGATGGGAGTTTGTTCATTGTGTCTGTCTAGGATTCCCTGTATAAATCTGTATCTGTTGGTCTGTCAGAGAGGTGGAATGGGCTTTCCCGAACAATCAAGGATGAATGATGACACAGAGGCCGAGAGATGAACAGCATCTGTTGCTTTAGGGAGTTAAGACACCTGGGTAATTTGTGCAGAACTCTGGGTATATAATTTCCTGTCCTAGACTTCTAGACAGGAAACTTTAAATTTGGGACCCCTAATCATTATGAATAAGGGAGCCCCTCCTCCCACCTACTAAAACCATGAAAGTTGGGGGAGGAGGAAGGCAAGAAGAGGTGTTCACGCCCCAGACCTCCAGCCTGGCTCGGAATGCTTGAGCAATAACTATGCTTGCCTTTCCTGGCCTCAGTTTCCCATCATACAATATGAGGTATGCCAGCCCCCTTCTTGTGGCTCAGCCAGGAAGGAAATCCTAGATGAGAAGGGGAGAACCTGTTAAAGTTCACATATGCTTCATGAGTGCTGCCACCTGATTCTGTACAAAGATGGCCTTGCAGGCATGTAGGGCCAGCGGCTGCCCATGGGGTGTAGCCTGGAGGGTACTAGCAATTCCTTTGTATCTCTCCAAAGCCCCTCTACCAGAAATCCAACCATTAGAGTCTTTTCTTAGTTTAACGTCACCTAAGTTTCCTCCACAAATGGAGTGCGTGTGACAGACTCACCATTTGTCCTGAACATGTTAGTGTGATTCAGCTACCAGATAGGTTGCCTCCACACAGCTAGCTGAGCTTAGTAAGAGACTGGGATTTTGGTGGGGGTGGAGGGAGGGTGTTTTGCAGGACTGAATATTTATACTTGAGAAGGAGAGGAAAAGAACAATGAAACCTAGCTTTTCTGGCATGCTTTCTCACTTATAAGGTATTTATATTCACATTGTCACATTTTACTCACCACAGCAATGTGAGGAAGATATTCCCATTTTACAGCTGAGGAAATGGAAGCTTATAAAGATTAGGATAACTTTCCTTCAGAGACACAACCAGGAAATGCCAAGTTGGGCCTTGAATCCAAAGACAGGACGAAGGAGACAGGATTTTGCATGGAAGGTGAGAGGGTGACAGGGGCTTGGGAGGGAGGAAAAGATGAGGAGTGGAGAGGGAGTCCCAGCTCATTCCACTCTGCCTAGAGCAGGCCTCTTTTCTGCCTTCCCTGGCTTCTTGCCACCTCTTTAAACAGCTGAAAGTCCCCGCTCCACTCCCGAGCTGCCCGTGGCCTGCAATCATTTGCAAGTTCTTCTCCGCACAGAGGTGGCAGCCTCCTCTGTGCAGAGAACAGAGGTGGGTCAGCAGGGGAACAAATCTGCACTCTACCTGTTACTAGTGGTATGACCCCAGACAGTCATTTCACCTCCTCAGTATTTCCAGCCCAAAGATAGGCGTAAAGCAATGCTCACCTCACAGGACTACTGGGGACTCAGAAGAGAATACGTGTAAGCACCAAAAAATGAACCTGGCACTTAGTAACCTCTCAACAAATATGAGCAAGCTATTATCTGAGAAGAAAACAGTCTCTTCTCTAGTGGAGAATTTGGTCAGCTTCTTGCACCCAGAACAGTGCCCAGCACTTGCTCAGTGAATGGATGAATGATAATCTTCCTGTAACATGGAAAGTTCTAGCATTCACAGAAGTACTTCTGAAAAATGGCGACCATGATCTTGAGTATTCTTATGGTTGATCTAAGATAAATGGTAGGGCAAGATCTGGGAGCATCTGAGGCTGCTGCCCATGAATGTGCTTGTCTGGTGAGGCCAGGGCGTCCCCTGCTGGCCCGAGGCGTGCCGCAGGCAGGTCGATCGGGGCCACTCCTCACCTCTGTGACTGCGCCTGGAGGTTGGGCATGGTGGCGTTGTCTGCTTCCTTGCAGTGAGCAGGGGGAAGGCCAATGTTAATCACGGACACTCATGGGCTCTGGAAACTTCCCTAGGGCCTCCAAAAGGGGATAGGGGGAGAAAAGCAGCAGTTCTCAGAGTTTGGGAAGTAGAAGTGACATTAGCAATCTAGCCTAAGTCCTGAACGTTAACAGTGAAAAAACTTTTAACACTACATCAACTGGGTGTTGACTATAAGCCCTTTACATGGATGATGTCCTTGAAACCCAACAACAACCCTCTGGGGCAGGTTCCCTGTGGAGGATAAGGCACAGGCAGGTAGGTGCCTCTTGCAGGGTCTCAGCAAGTGTGGGAGCAGGGTGCACCTGCTGCCCGGGCACCTGTGCTATCTCTCTAGGGCACTGGGACTTGGGA
This sequence comes from Sapajus apella, assembly GCF_009761245.1. Classification (NCBI taxonomy): domain Eukaryota; kingdom Metazoa; phylum Chordata; class Mammalia; order Primates; family Cebidae; genus Sapajus; species Sapajus apella. The sequence goes on from NW_022437062.1 coordinate 703,285, forward strand.
TTTAAATCCAGGACTTCATCCTGGGGTGGGGATGGAGAGAGTTCCTGGAGCCCTGCGTTGGCTGAGCAGACACAATGAACACTTGTTGATCAACTGACTGCAGAAAAGAATAAAGGAATTGGTGACTGCCAGTGTTGGAGAGGACTGAGACCAGCGAGTGTGTTGGTATGGCTTCAGGGTGGTTTCTCTCTCCAGGCACTCAGGCCTCCAGGACACACTCTCAGGTCCCCCTGGCCTCCTCTAGGAGGCCTCCAGCAGAGCTAACCACCTCCCGCTGACATAGGAGGTCTCCTAGCCTTAGGTTCTGTCATCCTGAAGCCAGACCTGCCCAATGCCATTCCTCGATGTGTTTAGATGACACCGTTCGTCCTTCATCCAGAACTGCCCCTTAAAAATCAGCACACTGGAGCTACAGTGAGGCAGCTCAGAACCCAAGATATGGTTCCCCTCAGAACTCAGTCCTCAGTAAGGTACACAGCATCTTGTTGCAATCTGCTCCTGTAGAATGAATCCATCTTGACAAGGAGGACATGGGAACAGCCAACTCCCATCTAACGGGCTGCAGTGTAATAATGCATACCTGAGCTCACTTAATCCTCCCTTTGACATGACATAGGCACTTTTCTGACTTCCCCATTTTACGGATGAGGACACTGAGGCACAGAGAGACTTAAGGAATTTTGGAATATGCAAAAAAGATTAGTGGAAACAAACATATTAAAGAAAAAGATAAACTAAAAAACAACAAAACAAAAGAAAAAATAGTGGATGTTTCCAATGACAAATGATACATTGTTTAGAACACACCCCTCTGGATAAGCTGATGTCTAGGCTTTCATTTCCTTTGAGCTATTTTGCAACTCTGTAACTTGTAGAGACTCAAGGGCAATGCAGAGAATTGTGGTCAGGGACAGTTGTACAAATGCTTCTGCTCAGTGATGGGACTGTGCAAAATCCAATTTTGCTTCCATTTACAAATTCATTCTAGAATTCCTGATGTTTACTGGACTCTCCTTTGAATGGATTGTAACATACATTTGTTTTCCTTATTAATAATATGTTAAACAGAAAAAATTTTTTTTTGAGACAGCGTCTCACTGTTGCTCTGGCGGGAGTGCAGTGGCACAATCATGCCTTCTTGCAACCTTGACTTGCCAGGCTTGAGTGACTGCCCCAGCTAGCAACCCCAGCCAGGAACTAGTGACTGTGTTTTTAACCATTATACTTTCCAGGCACTGCAAAGTGTAACTGCACGAGCGTAACTGCAGCTGTAAATTAACCATAAACTTATAAAGATCCTTGTCCCTAATTCAAAACCAATTCTGATTAAAACCTAATAGATTAAAGTGTGCTCTGTCTGAGGAAAAAACACATTACCCCTGTATTTTGGGAAAGATGATCTCAGGTTGTACAAACAAGCATATTTATTCAGGTCCCTTCGGTCCACTTGGAGATCCCTAAGGAGCAGAAGCTATTCTTCTCCACCCGTCTTCCTGTATTATACCCACCCATGGCGAAGTGGCCAAGGCTGGTACAGTGTTTTGTGCCCAGGGCCTTCCTTTTGATCTTGGTGCTGCCTAGGCTTTGATAAAGCCCACATGATGTAGGAAGGGATTTGGGAACCATTTTCATGTCATGGTTCTCCTAGAACTGTGAAAGGGAGAGGAAAAACTGAGGGACAGGGAGCAGGAAGGTCTGTGGCCTGCATGACTTAGAGACAGTGACCCAGCTCCATGCCTCACATACATACTGCTCTGTTCTAAGGCCAAAAGCCATTAACCTCTATTATGCATTTAAATTACAATTTGATTAATGATATGTTACCCTAACCACACATAATTGCAAGTTAGGATTTTGGGTGCTGGAAGACATCAAAATTTAACCCTGTTATATTGATATAAACTCTCAATTTCATTGTACCCTGAGCTACCTTTATTCCTGACTGATCACATACAATACCATTTTTCTCATTGAGGAATTTATTTTCGGATATAGTCTTATAAATCAATGAACTTTATCATTGCTTTTATTCATTGTTTTAACTTTTTTAATCTCAAAATTTTAGATTTAGTAACATTATTTTACTTCATAGTACTTCCTTTTATGGTCCCTTGTATTTATGGCAAATGATACTGGTTTTCCACTTAAGATGATAATATTAAATACACTTCAGTATAAAATGAGTCAAAGAAAAATATTAACTAATAGTACAGGTGGCATTAAGATAATGGCAGAAATTAGAATGGTGATGTTGAAATGATGGAAAGTGTGTGGTCTATAAATAACACTATTTGATACTATACTGTTTATTGGGCATTTACTATGTGCTAGGCCCAAAGTTATCAATGTGATGATGGAAATGCTCTACATCTGCAGTATCCAAACCACATGTTGCTACTGAATCCTTGAAATGTGGCTAGTGTGACTGATGACTTAAAATTTTAAAATTAATTTAAACATCTATATTTACTATATTAGAGCAACCCTAAGGGTCTTACACATAGTATTTTAGAAAGTCTTCATAACATCAATGAAGTAAGCATTACTATTGTTATTTTGCTAGTGAAGAGACTCAGGCCTTGAGAGGTTGCCAGAGGCCACATAACTAATAAGTAGCAGGGGCAGGATCTGAACGCAGATCACTTTGACATCTGAATAGGTATTGTTAGTCATTTCCCACAGAAAAACAAAGCCTAAGGAATATTCTGTCAGTGGTTGAATTGTACTGGCTCAAGAGCGATGCTAAAATGTCATGCTTGAGTATTTGTTATTAGACCTGTTTATTCTGCTGCGGATAGCCTTGAGACTTCACCCAGGGTGGCCAGCATGACTGCTGACTCTTAAGTGGAAGTGAGCTGTGAATGAGTCCACGGCAAACAGTGAGATATGTCCACACTGAGGGCTAATCCTGATGAGGCCCCAAATGAATCATGGCCTCCACGCTCTGTGCTCCTCAAGGGCAGGGCCATTTCCTTCACCCTGGTGCCCCCTGCCCCCCATGGCTCCAAAGAACATCGCTCAATGTTCAGTGAATGACAGTAGCTCAGAGCACAATGGTCATCATCTCCAACCCTTAGGTCACATAAACACTATAACTGGTTTCATTTAAATTTATGACCATGAATATCAAGGGAGCCCTCATATTCCCCAGCAATTCAACAACAGATTATTAAATAGGTTCACTCTCTGATTTCACATTTTCTTCAAAATATCTAGCACCCTTTGCCCCTCTCCTGCCCTAGGCTGATGACCTTGTGCAGCCAACCTGTGTTGGCTTTTGTTTCTCTTGGATTTGAACCCGTTTGCAATCCCCCATTGTGTGGGTTTCGGTGAGAGGCAATAAATAAATAATTAAATGAAACGATCAGAGGGTCACTCTTTCACCTGCCCTCAGCACCTGGGCTCAAGCACATGCATGGGTCAATCTGACGCTCTCAACCAGGACTTTGACTTCTGAGGCAGTGATACCAAGGCCCAGGGCTCTTGCACAGGTGTCCAGTACTTTGAATGTGAGGACGTTTTTGCTTATCTGTGTTGGCAGATATCACGAAAATTATTCATGGACCTTTTTTAAAAAAATTTGTTTTTAATCTCATCAGCTATCATTAGTCTTAGTGTATTTTACATGTGGCCCAGGACAATCCTTCTTCTTTCATTGTGGCCCAGGGAAGCCAAAAGGTTGAACACCCATACTGGAGGTTATTCATATGGTGCTATCACAGAGTGGTCTTATGTTAGCAGCCCTATAGGAAGGGTTTTCACCAGACTCTTCTAATCTTTGCTAATCCTGAGGTGTATGAAGATGACTTCCCAACTTTTAATTATAGCTCTTACCTCTGTATTGAGCTCCAAACTTGCACATTCAGCTATCCACTTGGTGGTTCCACTTGGATGTGTAATGGGCATCTCAGATATGACATGACCAAATCAAAACTTTTTACTTCCCACATCTTTGCTATTTATTAAATGATACCACCATCTGCCCAGTTACTCAAATAAAAACACTCCTGAATCATCCCGGATTCCTTTCTTTTTGAGGCAGGGTCTCACTCTGTCACCGAGGCTAGAGTGCAGTGGTGTAATCTCGGCTCACTGCACCCTGCACCTCTCAGGCTCAAGCTATCCTCCAGCCTCAGCCTCACAAGCAGTTGGAACTACGGGCATGAGCCACTGCGCCCAGCTGTTCTTTTTCTTCCTTTTAATTTTCACATCTACTCCTGCATGAGTCCTGTTGGCTATCTTCAGTTTAATCTGATTGCAGTCACATTAGCATCTGGACTTCTACAAAAATTTCTGTGGCAGGCTGGATGATCCCCCAGAGATGTCTATGTCCTAGTACATAGAATGTGTGAATACATTACATGTTTAACGGACTTCGCAAATGTGATTACATTAAGGACCTTCACGTGGAGAGATTATCCTGATTATTGAAGTGAGCCCAATGTAACAAGGGTTATCATAAAAGGGAGGTAGGAGCATCAGACTCAGTAGTAAGAGATCTGACAGTGGAGGCAAAACGTTTTAATGACTTGAGGAAGGGATCACAAGCCAGGGAATGCAGGCAGCTTCTAGAAGGGCATAGAAACATTTTACCCAGAAGCTTCCAGATGTGATGCAGGCCTTAGACGTATTTAAGTTTCATTTACGCTTCACGACCAGTCTGCGAAGTAGATACTATTACCCTCGCTTTACGGATAAGGAAACTGAGGCACTGAATTGTGAGATAACCTGCCCAGCATACGGCTGAATATAAATTATAGGCTGCTATCAAAGCTTTCTTTTGCTCTCGCTCCCTCACACTGGCTAGGATGAGACGGTATCTCGTTTCTGGCAGCCCAGGACAGACCCAGCGCCCCCAGGTCACTTGCCCCCCAGAGGGCCCAGGGCGCCGGCACTAGGCGGACGGAGCGTCGGGGGAGGGCGGAGGCAGGGATTGGTGGAAGAGAAGGGATTGACGGAAAACACTGGAAGCTTTGTAGCGGAAGTCCCGCCCAGCCTAGGCCGAGCTTCCGGCTCTTAATGCTAGGAGCTTAAGCTGAGGGAGTCGAGGCAGCGTCGCCGCGATGGTGTTGTTGGAGAGCGAGCAGGTATGGGCCGGGCCTGGCCGGCCGAGGGACGGGGACGGCTCAGGCTTTGCTGGAGGCCTCTGCCTCCTTCTGCGGGAGGACCGGGGCTTTGACGCGGCGGGGCGAGGACTTGGGGCTGGCTAACGGGGCTGGGCCTGTTGTTTTCCAGTTCCTGACGGAGCTGACCAGACTCTTCCAGAAGTGCCGGACGTCGGGCAGCGTCTACATCACCTTGAAGAAGTGTAAGCAGCGGGAGGGGGGCCGGGCAGTGCTCCCCGGGTTCCCGGTGTCTGGGAGCCACCGGCGTCTGCCTGCCGCGGACCCCCGCCTTCCCCTTACCTCCGCCACCCTGTACTGGGCACACTCGGGGCTTCGGGCCTGGAAAACATTAGGGGTTGTGGCTGGCGCGGCCCCCAGCGCTGAGCCGCCTAAGTCGCTTCTGGTAACAATGGGCCCCAGGCAGGCCAGGGCTCTTTGTCAGGGATCCCAAACGCCCCCACTTTGAGTGGGATTTAACAAGCTCCGGTATTGCATGTGTCCGTCGTGGAAGTAATCGTTTCTCCAGGCTTTCGCCAGGCCGTGGTAGCAGACGAGGTGTGCAGCAGAACTAGAGCAGCGGGGCTGCGTTAGGTCATCACGTCCCTCCCGCCGCCCCTCTGTTAACTGTTTGTCTGCCGCTCAGCCTCCTACGCGGCCGTGTTCACCAAGATGCATTTTTCTTGCAGATGATGGTCGAACCAAACCCATTCCAAAGAAAGGTACTGTGGAGGGCTTTGAGCCCGCAGACAACAAGTGTCTGTTAAGAGCTACTGATGGGAAAAAGAAGATCAGCACTGTGGTGAGCTTGATTGCTAAGGCCATCTTTTGAAATGTAAAGACTTGAACTTAACAGAGGATGGGGCGTTTCTGAACCAGGCTTTTAATTATTTTTCCCTTTTGCCCTGTGTAAGTCTTTGGCTATTTTTGAGACCAGGACCTTCCTATACTTTAGTAGTAGAAACTTCAACAATAAAATAAAATGAAGAAAGTAGAGATCAAAAAGTCGTTAGTTATGCTAACATTTTTTGTGGAAATGAAAGTAGCATATTGGTCCTTACTTGTAGTACTGTAAGGAGCAGTGGCATAAATATTTGATTCCTTGGCCCCTTACTGTGCTGGGCCTTCAATAAAGTTTCTTCATACCAGGTATGCTATTATTTTCTTATCTTTGTGGTTCACATAGCGAATATGTAGCTAAATGTTGGGTTTGACGCTTGAGAAAATATACATTTAGTCAAGAGCTCCAGTCTTTCAGTGGAGATTGAATAAGGCAAAGCAAGTGACTGAATTGTGTGAATACTGCTTTATTCTGCTGTGGCAGAACCAAACTTGCTCTCTAATCACATTAGGATACTTATTACATGAAAATGGAGACTATACTTAGTTGATAGGTCTCCTGTGACAAGTTATCTTGAGAGGATTTTTACAGTAAAACAAGCTTATGTGGTTTTTACAAATAAAGTTCGCTATCATGAAATACAAAAACCTAAGGAGTCTTCTTCAGAAGTAGAATTTATTTTGTGGTAACTTGCACTGTGCTTAAATATGCTTGAATTAATGGAAAGTAGGTTTAAAAATAAGATGGGAAGGGAGTAGTTTAAATATATCTTGTATTAATGTACAAAAAATTAATATTGAGAAGTTCTCTGACATTTCTCAGAACGCAGGTAGAAAACTCAGTGCCACCTCTTTAAGGAATTTCAAGGGGCGAGAAACAGCTTTTTTAGGAGCCTACTGTCTTTCACATCTTGGTGCAATTCTCGTGGTAAAAGATGCAGAGCTCCTTTGCTTGCTCTCTAGGCAGAGGAAAGTAGAGTAGAAAAATAATCATCTGTGTATTATGAGCCCTGAAGTTGGGAAGAAGTATTTTAAAGATAGGATGTTGTCTTTGGGAAGCTTTTGAGATACCGTCAGGGGTGGAGAAGAGGATGCTTATATGGATAATAGGTGTGACCTCTTTTTTCCTTCCTTTTCAGGTGAGCTCCAAGGAGGTGAATAAGTTTCAGATGGTGAGTTTTGAGTGTTCCTTATGTCTCGCTTCTCAGGGCAAGAGTCAGGATGATAGTGAACACTGGGGAAGATTGATACTTAGGTTCACTCTTCTTTGGAGATAAGTTTTACCAGTGTGTTTCTAGTAAAAAAGCTGTCAGGGTGTGAATTTCAATGCTAATACCATCTTTCTAGTTGTTTTTTTTAGCTAGATTTTGTCTTAGGCTATAGATACACGCTACCTATAGTATAGTTGAACAAGAAGTTGCCTGCAACTTTACCTTGAAAAAAAAAAAAAAGTAAAAAATATGTGCAACTCTCTGTGGGTGTTGCAGAAGCTGCTATAACGTGGAAGAGTACTTTATGCTTATCCCATTTTTCAGTACAAGTGTCCCATAGTGCTATATTCTTTATCAGGTAGGCTTCCTGGTTTTTGGCTACCCTAAATCCATTATGCAGTAGGGCAGCTGTTCTACCAATTTGCACATCTTCCCACTAAGGTATGCTGTGTGTCTTTCAGGCTTATTCAAACCTACTGAGAGCTAACATGGATGGGCTGAAGAAGAGGGACAAAAAGAACAAAACTAAGAAGACCAAAGCAGCAGCAGCAGCTCCAGCAGCACCAGCACCAGCTCCAGCGCCAGCAGCACCAGCTCCAGCGCCAGCAGCACCAGCAGTACCACCGCCAGCAGCAGCACCACCACCAGCAGCAGCATCAACAGCAACAACAGCAGCAGCAGCAGCAGCACAGTAAAGGACACAAATTTCTTGCTTTTACCAATTAACCACTGAGTTGCTATTTTTTCCTTTGGTTTTTACTTTTGGCCACGTAGCTAGGCTTCTGGTTCCCCCACAGTAGGTGTTTTCACATAAAATGAGGGTCCTTTTGGAAAGAATAGTTGCAATGTTTATAGGGTAGTTGTAGTAAGAACCTAGTTTATTTTACATTTGGTTAATTGGTCTGTGCTGCATGGTTATATAATCCTGGATTATAGATTAAAAGTCTCTGTAGTCATCTCTGAAGAGCAAGCTATCATTAAACATGTCTGTTTATCAGCACCGTCTCTCTATTCCTTTTACCACCCCACTTTAATAGTTATGGCAATAACTATTTCTAGAATGATGTGATTAATGAATAGGCTTTAGCTCTATAATACCTTCTAGGTTATTGGAATTAAACCTGTAAAAAGTCACGTTATTTCATGAGTTGCTTCCTACCTGGTTGTATAATTTTATCATCATAGTTCCTTTACCAAGTTTGAATGAGTACTCATAGTCAAATGAGAGTTTAACTACCTTAGGAGAAACATACTACAAAGTCATCAAGAATATAGGTTCCAAATAGTGCTTTTTGGTTTCTTTATGCCCTTTAGTTTGGATATTTTCAGGTGCTTAGTCCTAACGGCCAAGGGAAGAGAAGGCTATTATCTTATGTTCCAGCTCCAAACAACCTTTAGTGTTAACAGATTTACAATTAAAAAGCAGCAGGTATATGAAAGCATTTATTATATCCCAAAAGATAAATTTATAATATATTACACATGAAAAACTAACAAAGCTCAACTTTGTAGGACAGCTTCTTAGAATTTTTTTTGTTCTTTTTTGAGACAGGGTGTTGCTCTGTTGTCCAGGCTGGAGTGCAGTGGCGCAGTCACAGCCCATTGCAGCCTCAGCCTCCTCAGGCTCAAGTTACCCACCTCAGTCTTTGGAGTAGCTAGGACTACAGGTGTATGTCCCCTTGCCCTACTAATTTTTTTAGTTTTTGTAGAGATGGGGGTCTTGCTTTTTGCTCAGGCTGGTCTTGAACTCCTGGTTTCAAGCAATCTTCCTGCCTTGGCTTCCCAAAACGCTGGGATTACAAGTGTAAACTACTGTGCCCAGCGTCGTCTTAGAATTTAATTTTGAATGACGATGAATGTACAACATTCCATTATTCCAGTATAAGCCTCTGTCTGAATGAGGTCAACGACAGTTCTTTAGGGTTAAAATAAGATTCTGTAGTAGTCATCTCTGTAGCTATACAGAAATAGCACAGACACCCTGCAAAAGAAAGGAAAAGATTAAAAAGACAGACTCAGTTTAATGAGTGAAGAACAGAGCTAATAAATTTTTAGAACACTTACTTGTAGGAGCTTTATTTAAGCAAAAACAAGGTAGAAGACTAGTTACTAAAAAATTATATAGGTTTTAAACAAGGTATGACTGACGGGGGTCTGTAGTGTAAGGTCCTAATAAGGAGATAACTATTCACCTCATAGGCTTCCTTGTTGCTTTTTAAGTGGATGATAACATGAATGATGGGCATTTTGACATAAGGGCACAGAGCAAACTAGTCATGGTTATTTTCTTTAATTTTAACATACTTATAGAAAGTGAATTACCTGGGTGAACAAAACTGTATAGTTGAGACAGCTACTCCTAGGACTCCTGTGTTTTCTTATTGACAAGATCATGACTGTGATTCAGTCCAAGCAAGACTTACTGGTTGTCACCTGCAGTTCTAGCAACAGCTTAGGTGTCAAGCCTCAACAAGACAACAAAATAATGTCACTCTGAAACCACCTCCCTGAATTTTAACCATGTGAAACCTGCTATGCCCAAGTGATAACTTACTTTTTTTCTACTTTGATGTTATAAATTTCATCACAGACTAATTTGAGGTATCTTTGCTTCGGAAGGCGTGACAGCAGCTGCTTCACAGTTGTGTTAAATGCCTGTTCATCAGCATCCCACTAGGAAAAAAAATATGACTTAACAGGGCACTAGGGTTTACCAGCTGGCTTTTTCTGGGTCACTAATGAAATTGCAGTGCTATTCCCCTCTTCAAGTATACCAGGAGATAGTAGAACCAGTTAGGAGACTGCTGGGGTTCTTCCTTTGAAGCACCAATTTTCTTTAAAACAAGACTCCCTAATTAGAGCCTGATTAACAATGCTGCAGCCCTACA
>NW_022437062.1:713425-723451 GCF_009761245.1 Sapajus apella
TTCGCTCTTGCTGCCCAGGCTGGGGTGCAGTGGCGTGATCTCAGCTTACTTCAACCTCTGCCTCCTGGGTTCAAGTGATTCTCCTGCCGCAGTCTCCCAGGTAGCTGGGATTACAGGCGTCCGCCACCACACCCGGCTAATTTTTTTGTATTTTTGGTAGTGTTGGGGTTTCACCATGTTTGCCAGGCTGGTCTCAAACTCCAGACCTCAGGTGACCCACCTGCCTCGGCCTCCCAAAGTGCTGGGATTACAGGCATGAGCCATTGTGTGTGGCCCCTGTTTACTTTTTGTACAATGGTGATAGCAGCCTGAAGTATATCCATTTGATCGGATCATAAATCAGTACATTGCCAGTATAGTGGTATATGCTTATTTATAAGAGAGTAACAAATGATATATAAAATAGCCAAGTTCACTATTAATCTAAGTTAATCTGACTAAACACTCTTGGGTAGACAAAAAAGTATACTTTCATAGGACGTTGCAAAAGTCACCTATAGCTATGAGTATAGTTAAGTATTCTTAATAGCAAAGATAAGTATTCCAATTTTTAAAGTTCTTATTTAGGCTATTTGATGATAAAGGGATGTGCTTGTAAAAATGTTTATAAAGGACCTAATTTTTACAAAAGGATTTTTTTTTTTTTTTTTTGAGACGGAGTTTCGCTCTTGTTACCCAGGCTGGAGTGCAATGGCGCAATCTCAGCTCACTGCAACCTCCGCCTCCTGGGTTCAAGCAACTCTCCTGCCTCAGCCTCCTGAGTAGCTGGGATTACAGGCACGCACCACCATGCCCAGCTGATTTTTTGTATTTTTAGTAGAGACGGGGTTTCACCATGTTGACCAGGATGGTCTCAATCTCTTGACCTCGTGATCCACCCACCTCGGCCTCCCAAAGTGCTGGGATTACAGGCTTGAGCCACCACGCCCGGCCTACAAAAGGATTTTTAAAAATATTGTTCTAACCTGCAAATGAGCTTCTCTAGCTGGAATCAAGGTTTGTTTGAGACAGTATAGTATAGTGATTAAGAACACAGATTCTGCTAGTCTGCTTAGGCTTAAATACTGGTTCTACTACTTATTAGCTGGGTGACTGTGAGTAAGATACTTAACCTCTCTACTTCCATACTCTGATTTATCTGTAAAGTGGGGATAATAACAGTATCTACATAATGGGGTGGTTATGATTAACTGAGTTACTACCTGTAAAATGCTTACAACAAGGCCTGCCAGACCCTGACATGTAGTAAAAGCAGTATGTATTATTGTTGTTTTTTAAAAAAATTTTTAAATATATATTTTATTGCATTTTAGGTTTTGGGGTACATGTGAAGAACATGCAAGATTGTTGCATAGGTACATACATGGCAGTGTGGTTTGCTGCCTTCCTCCCCATCACCTATAACGGGCATTTCTCCCCACGTTATCCCCACCCCCCACTGTCCCTCCCCTAGGTGCCCCCACAGACCCCAGTGTGTGATGCTTCCCTCCCTGTGTCCATGTGTTCTCATTGTTAAACACCCCCCATGAGTGAGAATATGCGCTGTGTGATTTTCTGTTCTTGTGTCAGTTTGCTGAGAATGATGGTTTCCAGTTCATCCATGTCCCTGCAAAGGACACAAGCTCATCGTTTCTTATGGCTGCATGGTATTCCATGGTGTATATGTGCCACATTTTCCCTGTCCAGTCTATCATCAATGGGTATTTGGGTTGGTTCCAAGTCTTTGCTATTGTAAACAGTGCTGCAATGAACATTGGTGTGCATGTGTCCTTATAATAGACTGATTTATAATCCTTTGGATATATACCCAGTAATGGGATAGCTGGGTCAAATGGTATTTCTATTTCGAGGTCCTTGAGCAATGGCCACACTGTCTTCCACAATGGTTGACCTAATTTACACTCCCGCCAACAGTGTAAAAGTGTTCCTCTTTCTCTACATCCTTTCCAGCATCTGTTGTCTCCAGATTTTTTAATGATTGCCATTCTAACTGTCATGAGATGGTATCTCAATGTAGTTTTGATTTACATTTCTCTAATGACCAGTGATGATGAGCATTTTTTCCTATGTTTGTTGGCCTCATATATGTCGTCTTTTGTAAAGTGTCTGTTCATATCCTTCACCTACTTTTGAATGGGCTTTTTTTTCCTTGTAAATCTGTTTTAGTTCTTTGTAGATTCTGGATATCAGCCCTTTGTCAGATGGGTAGATTGCAAAATTTTTTTCCCAATCTGTTGGTTGCCGCTTCACTCTAATGACTTGTTTCTTTTGCTGTGCAGAAGCTCTGGAGTTTGGTTAGGTCCCATTTGTCTATTTTGGCTTTTGTTGCCAATGCTTTTGGTGTTTTAGTCACGAAGTCCTTGCCTATGCCTATGTCCTGAATGGTTTTGCCTATATTTTCTTCTAGGGTTTTTATGGTGTTACGTCTTATGTTCAAGTCTTTAATCCATCTGGAGTTAATTTTAGTGTAAGGTGTCAGGAAGGAGTCCAGTTTCTGCTTTCTGCACATGGCTAGCCAGTTTTCCCAACACCATTTATTAAACAGGGAATCCTTTCCCATTGCTTTTGTCAGGTTTTTCAAAGATCAGATGGTTGTAGATGTGTGGTGTTGCCTCTGTGGCCACTGTTCTGTTCCATTGGTCTGTGTCTGTTTTGGTACCAGTACCATGCTGTTGTGATTACTGTAGCCTTGTGGTATAGTTTGAAGTCAGGTAGTGTGATGCCTCCAGCTTTATTCTTTTTGCTTAGAATTGACTTGGCTATGCAGGCTCTCTTTTGGTTCCATATGAAGTTTAAGGTGGTTTTTTCCAGTTCTGGGAAGAAGGTCTTTGGTAGTGTGACATGGTAATTGCCCCATAAGCTGCATACCCCATCCATACCTCGGCTTTCCATTGAAACTGCTCTCTGTAACCCTAATATGACAGGCAAGCAGTCTAAACCCCTACCATCTTGGCCCCTGCGACTTGTAATAAGTAACTAAGGTCTGTAATTTCCATCCTACCCAGACAGTGTGTAAACTAATGCTTATCTTGACTTCTGTGAACCACTTAAGTAACAATCTGAATGTTCAAAGTCCCCTGGCCCTCAATGTCCAAAGCCCCTTGCCCTCACCCCTGCCCAGGAGGTGGTTTACGGGCATAAATGGTCTTGACACCCTACTTTTGGGGCCACGGGTTAAAGAGACGTGAGTCCCCCATGGCCGCCAGCAATAAAGACTCTGTAATTTGGCCTAGTGTTAGTCTCAGTGGTGATTTCATGCTTGCTCGGTTACAACAGTAGCTTGATGGGGATAGCATTGAATCTGTAAATTACTTTGGGCAATATGGCCATTTTCACAATATTGATTCTTCCTAACCATAAGCCTGGAATGTTTCTTCATGTGTTTGTGTCCTCTCTTATTTCCTTGAGCAGCTGTTTGTAGTTCTCATTGAAGAGGTCCCTTACATCCTTTGTTACTTGTATTCCTAGGTATTTTATTCTTTTTGTAGCAATTGTGAATGGCAGTTTATTCTTGATTTGGCTCTTTTTAAGTCTGTTATTGGTGTATTGGAATGCTTGTGATTTTTGCACATTGATTTTGTATCCTGAGATTTTGCTGAAGTTGCTTATCAGTTGAAGGAGATTTGGGGCTGAGACTATGGGGTCGTCTAGATATACAATCATGTCATCTGCAAATAGAGACAATTTGACTTCCTCCTTTCCTAATTGAATACCCTTTATTTCTTTTTCTTGCCTGATTGCTCTGGCTAGAACTTCCAATACTCTATTGAATAGGAATGCTGAGAGAGGGCATCCTTGTCTAGTACCACAATTCAAAGGGAATGCTTCCAGTTTTTGCCCATTCAGTATGATACTGGCTGTGGGTTGTTTTGTTTTGTTTTTTTTTTTTTTTTGATTTTTTTTTGAGACGGAGTTTCACTCTTGTTACCCAGGCTGGAGTGCAATGGCGCGATCTTGGCTCACCGCAACCTCCGCGTCCTGGGTTCAGGCAATTCTCCTGCCTCAGCCTCCTGAGTAGCTGGGACTACAGGCATGCGCCACCATGCCCAGCTGATTTTTTGTATTTTTAGTAGAGACGGGGTTTCACCATGTTGACCAGGATGGTCTCGATCTCTTGACCTCGTGATCCACCCGCCTCGGCCTCCCAAAGTACTGGGATTACAGGCGTGAGCCACCGCGCCCGGCTGGGTTGTTGTTGTTTTTAAATGTAATAAGTATCTCTAAAAACTGAGTCACTAGAAAAGTATGAGTCCTTCAACATGGGATTTAGGAACGTGCATGTTACATAAAAGGAAAAATGTTACTAAATTCCTGCAAGTTGCCAGAAAACTGAATGCCACCTTCAGCATTCCTTTGGCAAAGTAACAGCAAAAATGTGGGATTTTAAAGGCCACAGTGCAGAAGAGTTCATATTGCTTACCTCTAATGATAAAAATTGTAATATGGTTTCTTTAGGTAGATCCACCTGTGAATACACAGAAATGTATATCATCTCTCGGGTAACTCTCAGCAGCACATACTACTACCTTGTGACCACGGTGTCATGTGGGATACAGCAATTTGAATAGGGTTGGCAGAGACTGGGATGCTATTGTATTATGAAAGGGCTTAATGAACTGTACAGTGTTAAGATCTTAGCACTGGAGAATTAATAAGCAGTGTAAACTGTACTCCCTGTCCCTCTACATCACAACTGAAAGGTTTGACACTGCTACATGTATTCAGTGTAACCTTAGTAAGGCAGAGGCCTGAAATATGTAGGAAAATGGTTTTTGTTTTCATTTTCCTTCTTCTATCTTTCAGGAACAAAGAGGAGAAATAACCTTCAATTCTCCCCCTAGTTCTTTTTTTTTTTTTTTTTTTTTTTTTGAGACGGAGTTTCGCTCTTGTTACCCAGGCTGGAGTGCAATGGCGTGATCTCGGCTCACAGCAACCTCCGCCTCCTGGGTTCAAGCAATTCTCCTGCCTCAGCCTCCCGAGTAGCTGGGACTACAGGTGCGTGCCACCATGCCCACCTAATTTTTGTATTTTTTTAGTAGAGACGGGGTTTCACCATGTTGACCAGGATGGTCTCGATCTCTTGACCTCATGATCCACCCGCCTCGGCCTCCCAAAGTGCTGGGATTACACGTGTGAGCCACCGCCCCCGGCCATCCCCCTAGTTCTTAATAGTTTTAGATTGCATGTGGTTCACATCAGTGACAGTAAGGCCTGCATACAAACTCTGCTGACACTGTGCAAAAAGCTCTGAACCCTGAGGCAACCACTTTGAAAGTATGGACAGAAGCCACCTTCAAATTAAAGCCACTTACAGCCAGAATTTCGATTTCACTGCTTTTCTGATGTAAGTTGGCAAGGGAGGTCTGAAGTCGAGTTTGTACCTAATAATAAGAAAACAGAATTCAGAACGTGTTAAAAACCAAGCCATCTTTCTTGCCATCTTATTTCCTATCCCAGGATACAATCACAGGGTAACACACCAAAGCCTACAAAGGATTCCAAATAGTGTCTAAAGGTTTTCCCTTGGCCCGGCACGGTGGCTGACACCTGTAATCCCAGCACTTTGGGACGCCAAGGCCGGGGCTGGGGGATCACCTGAGGTCAGGAGTTGGAGACCAGCCTGACCAACATGTCAAACTCTGTCTCTACTGAATATAAAAAAAAATTAGCAGGGTGTGGTGGCAGGCACCTATAATCTCAGCTACTCAGGATTCTGTGTGGGGCGTGAGGGTGGGCGCTTATAATCCCAGCTATTGGGGAGGTACTGGTGAGCCATTATCGTGCCAGTGCACTCCAGCCTGGGTGACAGAGTGAGACTCTGTCTCAAAAAAAAAAATTTTTTTTTGCTCTTAATCCACCCAGAAAGGAGTGTCTAATATGATCTCAGGGGAAATTAGATTCTTATAATCTATCTTGACCATTTGTTTAATAATCCTTGTCAATTATCTCTTTATAATTTTGAAATGATGCCTAATAAAGGCCCAGTACAGTGAAACAGTGCACAGAGAAGCAGAGAGATAGATGGTAGTATGAAGCTAAAGTGGGAAAAAGGGAGAGGTGGCAGCAATGAGGACATGGCATGAGAACTGAAACTTGGTAGGTGATGAAGGCAGTAGGAAGATGGGAAAAACAGGCTTCCACTCAAATCCTGAGAAACAGCTAGATGAGCTTACAAAAATAAAGTACCTGATCTTTGTATTTTGGTCTGATTACATTTCTAAAATCGCTCTTTCTTAACACTCAATTTATTGCATATGTCCACAGCAAACTCTAATACTCATATGCAGTAAATTTAACTCAGTGTTCTACTGTAGTTATTTTATTTTGAGACAGAGTCTTGCTCTGTTGCCCAGGCTGGAGTGTAATGGCGTGATCTCGGCTCACTGCAATCTCTGCCTCCTCAGTTCAAGTGATTCTCCTGCCTCAGCCTCCTGAGTTACTGGGATTACAGGCACGCCACCACCCTTGGCTAATTTTCGTATTTTTAGTAGAGACGGAGTTTCGCCACGTTGGCTGGGCTGATCTCAAACTCCTGACCTTGTGATCCGCCCTCCTCAGCCTTCCCAAAGTGCTGGGATTACAGGCATAAGCCACCGCACCTAGCCTATAATTATTTTCTTGTATTCTCTATATAATGCATATGCTGCTGCTTTTTTTTTGAGAGGGAGTCTTGCTCTGTTGCCCAGGCTGGAGTACAGTGGCATGATCTTGGCTCACTGCAATCTCTGCCTCCTGGGTTCCAGTGATTCTCCTGCCTCAGCCTCCTGCATTGCTGGGACTACAGGCATGTGCCACCACACCTGGCTAATTTTTTGCATTTTAGTAGAGACGGGGTTTCACCATGTTGGCCAGAATGGTCTTTATCTCCTGACCTCATGATCTGCCCCCCTACCGCCCCGCCCCGGGCCTTCCAAAATGCTGGGATTACAGGCGTGAGCCACCGTGCCTGGTCGCATATGCTTCAAAGTTATAAACTTGTTTGAGGACTGGGGCCATGTTAATGTCTTCTACATGTTACACAGCCCTTAGCACACCATTAGGCATATAGCAGATGCCAAAACCATGTCTGGAATGAGAAACCTGCCTTAAGTCTTGTCATTGGCCTCTTCTACTTTGCCATTTAGAGCACAAACAAACCAACCTTGACTACCTTTAGAGCCAGATTAGATAGTTTTCATTTAGATGCAGTCACTCTGACAACAGCTGCTTCGAGGTGCCCACAGTGCACAATGGCCCCTCTTGGACAGATGGAAATCCTAGAGCCAGTGAGATGCTTTGTATTGATAAGGCTTTCAGAAGCCACCCAGTTAGGGAAGTTTGAAGAACAATTTTTTTCTTGCAAAAAATATTTCCAAGAAATTCCATGTTTCTTATTTTCCTTTCCTGTTTTTTTCTCTTCTGTAAGTCACATTAGAAAGCCAAAGAAACCCTGACCCTGCGTACCTGAGTTTCATACCGCCTCCTAGTGCTGGCTGACAGCTTCTCCGGGGCTAGCACACTCACAATGGGAACCACTGCTGCTCCATGGATTTCAAACAAACCTGAGACAAAGAGAGTTTCAAAATGTGTAGCCTTATCTGGTCCTACTTTCTACATCATCCTAGAGGGAGATGGCAGAGTTTATTAGTAGACATCCTGTCGTGATTCTAAGGCTAGATCATGACTGGGCTTTGTTTTCTATCCCTGCAACCATCTGCACCTGACAGGTGAGGAGCCCAGAACCCCAATAACCAGTGGTTTTGATGTTTCTCTCCCCAGGAAGGGGCTGGTGGAAGGTGCAGGGAGGCAACATGAGTCATCAAAACCTCAGGGGCCTAAGAAAATCTTTAAATTTCTCCAAGAATTCGAAATCTGATGGCAACACAAAGTCAATGCTAATAGAAGTGAATGGGAAAGATTCACTTCTGTTCGAAGCCAACTATGTCTCCTCATAGACTTAATTAGAGCACTTCTTTTTCAGAAAGGTTGAGAGAGGTGATGAAAGTAAAGGCATAACTATCACCACTGTGCCATCTTAGCTTTCATGAGAACAAAATTTATATAGTGTCTTTCTTCAAGGGATTTCAAAATACTTCCTTCAGTCCTCTTTATGAGGAAAATTATCCACATTTCACTTATACAATAAATTGAGTAAAAGGAAGATTAAATCACTTGTAAAAAAAAATAAGAGATATAGCAGAAGAGTCACCTAAATTCCAGTTGTTTTATCATTTTCTAGGATGTGGATTTCAAAGCATAGGGATGAATTCCATGTGGTATAATTTACTGTGTATATGTTATTTAAAAAATATATTTGCAGTGTCACAAGCAGTTAGCCACAGTAGTAAGTGCTTACAGCAAACAAATAAGCATTATTATGTTCAGATTATAATTAGTAATTATACCTGAGGCATTAGAAAATGACCCCTTCAGATTCTGTACTGCAAGATTATCAGAAGCTTCTCTGAAAACAAGCAAACAAAAACAAAGAACAGTCAATAAGGCAAAAGCAACACATAACTACATGTTTAGTGAGCCACTTTTCCATTAAATATAAAAACATATTCTTGGTTATTAGTGGGTGGAAAAACAAAAAATATGCATTTAGTTAAGCTTTGGTCAAGAGCAAGTAAAAAATTATAAAGGATGTCTTTTTTTAAGTTAACACCTAAAGAAAACATTCTGATTTATTCAGCTGGGCTTGAAATCCTGGATCCACACAAGAAGTTGATTTCAATGAAATATAATGGGTTTTCTTTTCCGCCCCCATCATAATACAAGGAAACATGAGCAACAGCAGCCCCACCTTCATTATGGCAGCAGCCTTGGCAACCACCCACAGGAGAACATTTGGTAAATAAGGATAGTCTTTAAAAAGCAGTGAATGGATGTTCTTTCAAATGCTGTGAATTAATTTATAGCCTTTGAGAGAGACAACAGCACTCTATCTTGGGAAAACAGGGAAATAAACATCTGCGTGGAGGAAAAACTTTGAACCTTTCCGTGCTAAAACTAAATTCCATGTAGCCTTTTAAGTGTCTTGGTAATGTTCCCCCATACTCACTAGTTGGCTGTTTCTTTGTTTCTCTTCTAAACCTCTGTCTTTGATTTAGATCTGTAATTCTAATACTGGTGATGTCAAGAACATTCGTTATGTTCCCTCAGAAACACCTAATGATGAATTTATTAAACCTAGGTGCAAATAGGAAGGGGTGGGGGATGAGAAGGACAGGACAAGGCTTATATTCTATAAGCCAGGAGTTCTCAATCTTGGCATTACTGATATTTTAGGCCAGAAAATTCTTTGTTGGGGGTTCCTAGTCCTGTATCCTTTAGGATGTTTTCGCAGTATTCCTGGCCTCTCCTAGATACCAGAACTTCCCAGTTGTGACAACCAAAAATGTCTCCATATATTGCCAGATGTCCCCTGGGAAGCAAAATTATTGTTGGTTGAGAATCACTGATGTAAGCCAAAAAAATTATACAGTGTTATATTTTCTGATAATGAGTAAATATTTAAGAATTGCTTGAGGCAGGACAATTGCTTGAGCCCAGGACTTAGAGACCAGCTTGGGCAACATTGGGAGATCCTATCTCTACAAATTTTTTAAAATTAGCTGGGCAAGGTGGTATATGCCTATGGTCCCAGCTACTCAGGAGGCTGAGAAGGAAGGATCTTCTGAGCTTGGGAGGTTGAGGCTACAGTGAGTTGTGTTTGCACCACTGTACTTTAGCCTGGGCAACAGTGAGACTCTGTCTCACAAAAAAAAAATAAAAAAAAAAAAGGCCAGGCACAGTGGCTCACACCTGTAATCCCAGCACTTTGGAAGGCTGAGGCGGGTGGATCACGAGGTCAAGAGATGGAGACAATCCTGGTCAACATGGTGAAATCCCACCTCTACTAAAAATACAAAAATTAGCCGGGTGTGGTGGTGCATGCCTGTAGTCCCAGCTACTTGGGAGGCTGAGGCAGGAGAACTGCTTGAACCTGGGAGGAGGAGATTGCAGTGAACTGAGATCAGCCCCTGTACTCCAGCCTGGTGACAG
>NW_022437062.1:728451-873719 GCF_009761245.1 Sapajus apella
CCGCCTCGGCCTCCCAAAGTGCTGGGATTACAGGCTTGAGCCACCGCGCCCGGCCTCCTCAAATAATTTTTAAGGGTGTAAAGGGGTTCTAAGACGTAAAAGTTTGAGAACTGCTGTTATAAATGAGCCTTACTCGAGATCTTTAAAATAATTTTTAATATCAATTCCTGAAAGTGGAATTGCTGGGTCATTTAAAAAAAATGTTTAGTTTTAAGGCTTTTAACTACTTTGCCAAATTCCTACCCAGAAGGCTGATACTCACATCATAACTAAATGAGATCTTTCACCAGAACATTAAATCTTTCAAAGTACATGGACAAAATATTATTGAGATTTACTGATTAGCAGACTGAATAAGATAAAGGCAGATAGATTTTGGCTCCTGACGCTTTTCAAAATGATAAAGTATTCTTGGAAATGTTTTGAAGACCAAATGTTGAATGTCAGCTATGATTAGTCTTACACAAGATGGTCATAAAATTAAACTGCTGTTTGAGTTATTCAGAAACAAAAGAATGGTTCATTAAAAGAAATCCTGACCTATCTTTGTTTCTCAAAAGGATCTGTTTTTTTTTTGTTTGTTTGTTTGTTTTCCTTTTGAGACAGGGTCCTTCTCTGTCACCCAGGCTGGAGTGCAGTGGTATAAACATGGCTTATTGCCTCCTTGACCTCCTGGGCTCAAGCAATCCTCCCACCTCAGTCTCCTGAGTAGCTGGGATTATAGGCATGCACCACCATGCCCCAGCTAAGAAAAAAAAAAAATTCTTTTTAGAAATGGGGTTTCTGGGTATGTTGCCTAGGCTGGTCTTGCATTCCTGGCCTCAAGAGATTCTCCTGCCTTGGCCTCCCAAAGTGCTGGGATTACAGACGTGAGCCACAGCACCTGGCTCAAATTGACTTTTAAAATAAATTTATATACGTTCCACATAGGTAATTGAAGTCAGTTTTCTAGGCTTTGTTTTCTAAGTTACCTGACACTCCTTTCATCACTGACTTTAGTCCTCAGTTTCTGCAGTACATAGTCCACAAGTTCAGTCTCCAGCACGCGCTTCTCTGTTTGCCTTTCCTTCTCGAAAGACTTAACCTTAAAAAGAATGAAACAGATCCATCACTTGGAGGTTTTTGAACCCAGAAGAGTGGCTCAGAGCACCACAGTAAGACTACTAAATCAACAGTTTGGGTCAGTGGTTCTTAACAAGGGGCAATTTTGCTCCTCAGGCGACATTTGGCAATGTCTGGTGACATTTTTGGGTGGTGCAACTGGCATGTAGTGGGTAGTGGTCAAAGATGCTGTTATCGCACAGAACAGCCCCTACAACAAAGAATTATATGGCCCAAAATGCGAACAGTGCTGCTGTTGAGAAACCCTGGTCTGGACTAGTTTATCATGGATGATAGAATTTTTTTATTTTAAAGTCCAAGATGAATGGGCTCTTATTTCATGGGATTCATTCTCATCTTCCCCTTTAAACATCCTCTGGTCAGCCACCAGGGTTTCTCAGATCTTGGCTTTATCTGCTACTCCTTCCTCCCCTTTCTAAACCCAAGTCTGTCATCCCACCTTTATGGCCTCTGCCCCTTCATCTGTACTCCCCTGGTCAGCACCCAACCTTGTCCTAGGCTAGTTTGATATTCTTTACAATGCTATCACTGTATTCAGTTTCCCCCTCACTCTGTTCCATGCTACACATCCCTGCAGATTAATTTTTCTGAAATACAACTTTGATGTCTCCTGTTCAAAACATTGAGGGCCACCCTATTAACTACTAAATAAAAACCAGATTCCAGAGCATTCGGGCTCTCCATGATGTAGCTATAACACATTTTCTGCTGCTGATCCATCAGTCTCACCCAAAATAGACTACTCAGGGTAGAACCAGAATGGTTCTCTGCTGGCCTGCCTCTACTGTTGGGACAACTACTAAAAGAACTACCATTGCCTTTGTGGTTTCCTCTTAGAAGGCCCTTCCAGGACCTATCTATATCCTATGCATCCTTGAGGGCAGGATAAATCCCACCACCCTCCTGAGGGCTTCACTGCTGCCTCTTATGTAATCTCCCAGCCCGAGGAACCCTCTGGAGAACTTTATCTGTAGGACTCAAGGCATTTAGCATTTTGAGCTCACAGTCATGCACAAATGTCGCATGTTCCTTACCAGATTACAGAATCCCTGACAGCAGGAGCTGTGGCTTAAATGTTCCCATATCCTCGATGACCCCAAGTTCAATCCCTTTTACATTGTGAATGTTGAAAATACGTTTGCTGAACGGATAAATGAAGTGATGTCTTGCTTTTCAAATATGAAAATGATGCTACTGGCTGGGTACAGCGGCTTATACCTCTAATCCGAGCACTTTGGGAGGCTGAGGTGGGCAGATCGCCTGAGCCTAGGAGTTCAAGACTAGCCTGGGCAACATGGAAAGACCCTGTCTCTACTAAAAATACAACAAATCAGACAGTCATGGTGGCACGTGCCTGTAGTCCCAGCTACTCAGAAGGCTGAGATGGGAGGATCACTTGGTCCTGAGAGACAGGTTGCAGTGAGCTGAGATCATGCCACTGCACTCCAACATGGGTACAGAGTAAGACCCTATCTCAAAAAACAAACCAAAAGGCAGGATTGTCAGAATTAAAAAAAAAAAAAAAAAAAAGGGAAAACTCAACCTAGTGACTATGTATAAGAAACTGGCTTTAAATATAAAGACAGAAAAGTTATCCAGAGGCAGTGGCACACACCTGTGTCACAGCTTCAGGCTGAGGTGGGAAGATCACTTGAGCCCAGGAGTTCAAGGCCAGCCTGGACAACACAGTGAGACTCCATCTCTTAAAAAAAAAAAAAAAAAGTTTAAAAATAAAACGATGGAGAAAGGTAGTGATGTAAACACTAACCAAAGATTTCTGAACAAGAAATATTAACAAGGATGAGGTATATTTTATAATGATGAGGACAATTCATCAAGAAGATATAAAATCTTAAAGCCAGGCATGGAGGCTGAAGCCTGTAATCCCAGCACTTTGGGTGGCCAAGGTGGGTGGATCACAAGGTCAAGAGATCGAGACCATCCTGGCCAACATGGTGAAACCCTGCTCTACCAAAAATACAAAAATTAGCTGGGCATGGTGGTGTGCGCTTGTAGTCCCAGCTACTCGGGAGGCTGAGGCAGGAAAATTGCTTGAACCTGGGAGGCGGAGATTGCAGTGAGCCAAGATCGCGCCACTGTACTCCAGCCTGGCGCCTGACGACAGAGTGAGACTGTCTCAAAAAAAAAAAAAAAAAAAAAAAGAAAAACCTAAACATGTAGAATAACAAAATTTCAAATTTTTTTCTGTAAAGGGCCAGATAGGAAATGTTTTAAGCTTTGTGGGCCATACATAGTTTGAGTCACACACACTCCTTTTTTTATAGTTGTTTTTTAACAAAGAATGTAAAAATTTCTAGTTCACAGACATATAAAAAGCAGGCTATGGGCTGAATTTGGTCTAAGCCATAATTTGTCAATTCTTCATCTAATGTTCTGCCTGAGGAAACTGAAAAAGAATAAATTCTAAATAAGCAGAAGGAAGAAAATAGTAACAATAAGTGGAGATCAATAAAGTAGAAAACGTGAACAAAGAAAAACTGAGAAAAATGACACCAAAAGCTGGCTCTTTGAAAGACAAAAATTGATCAATCTCTAGACAGGCTGATTAGGAAAAAAAGAGGTAAGACACAAATTACCCCTGTCAGGTCTGAAGGAAGGGGCATCATGCAGATCCTAGGGACACTGAAATAGTAACAAGGGAATATTTGAAAACTTAGACGAAATGGAAAAATTCTGGGAAAAATATAAACTACCAAAGCTGCCTCTAGAAGAAAGAAGTAACCAGAATAGCTCTATATGTAGAAATAGTTGAGGCTGGACTTCTAACACCGATTGAAAACAGTATCTTACAGAAAACAGAAGAGAACACTCTCCAACTCATTTTATCAGGCCAACATTACCCTGATATCAAAACCACATGAAGATATTAGAAGAGAAAAATATTCCTTTTTTTTTTTTTTTTTTTGAGACGGAGTTTCGCTCTTGTTACCCAGGCTGGAGTGCAATGGCGCGATCTCGGCTCACTGCAACCTCCGCCTCCCGGGTTCAGGCAATTCTCCTGCCTCAGCCTCCTGAGTAGCTGGGATTACAGGCACACACCACCATGCCCAGCTAATTTTTTTGTAGTTTTAGTAGAGACGGGGTTTCACCATGTTGACCAGGATGGTCTCGATCTCTTGACCTCGTGATCCACCCGCCTTGGCCTCCCAAAGTGCTGGGATTACAGGCATGAGCCACCACGCCCGGCCCCGAGAAAAATATTCTTAAAAATTTTTTTCCCTTTAAAATAATTATAAATAAAAATAATGAGATGGTATATTTATGAACACTTTGTTGAATACAAAAAAGTAAAATTAGTTACAAAGCAGTCAGAGGATATGATCAGCAGATATCAACTTATTTCCTTAGATATAAAAAGAGAACAAGAGGAAAAAAGTAGGAAAAAACCACAGCCAGTTTTTTTGTTCATTTGTTTGCTTTTTAAGGCCGTAAAGAAGGTGGACTCTCTTCCTTATTTTATACACATTTTTACTGTAAGAAGCCAAACAATGGAAACGGGGAGCAGAGTGATTTCCAGCCATCTACACGGCCCAGGCCTCCGTGTGAAGGTAGGGGCTCCACAGTTAACACTGGACTATTGAACTGTAAAACATCTCCGACATCTTTACCTTGACATGGCTTCCTTCTTTATCGGAAACAAGAGCCACATAGGTGATTTCATGATGTCTGCAGTACTCTTGTAATTCCTCTTGGGACTGAAAGAAACAAACACAGTGTAGAAAATAAACACAGAGCACCTGAAACAGTTTCAAGTAATTAAGGAGAATAAAAATACTGTTTCCAATCATATTCTCAATGTGAATTACTAAATATCCTGACTTCAGGGGATATAACTATTAAGTAGGAAGTGCACAGAATTCAAGGGATGAACAAGGCCTCTCTTGCCTTCCTTACCTTCATGATTGTTCTAAGGGGCCATGAATAATCAGTCAGTAGAGGTTTTCAAAAGCTTCAAGACTTAAAGATGACAAAAATTATACAACACACACACACACACACACACACACACAGAAAAAGCATCTGAGGAAAATGAAGAAAACAAAGGAAATAAGGGAAGGTGAAAGCAGAAGTGAAGAAACAAACCAGGGCGGGGCAGAGAAGCCTGCGGGGATGCCACAGTGCAGGACTGAGGTCACTGGCCACTGGGCTTAGATTTTACTGCAGGACAGAACACTTCTCTAATGATTTCTGAAACAAGTGAACTAGAAGAGGACATTGCTCTGTCAAACGATTAAAATTGTAGCTCAGTACACTTCTGATAAGAATTTTAACACAACACACACGTGAGTAAACAGCAACTTCAGAAGCCTCCCGGCAGATGATGTGAACAGAGCAGGTGGGAGGTTGGTGGGTCTGTGTCCCTGTTCATCACCATGCTCTGGGGTACCTTTAATGTGGGTGAATGTGGGTACAACCTGAATGATCTCCTGGGAGTGCACCCCTTCTGTGATCTGCTTATACCCCCCTTTCCAAAGGGCAGGCATGTGTCCTGGGTGCCACTTTTCACACCTCTACACCCATGGCAAGTGTCAGGCCAAAACGCACTAAGCACAGAATGCCTTCACAAGTGTGGCAGGCTGGAGGACAGTCCTGCAAAGATGTCCATATCCTCATTCCTAGAACCTTTGAGTGATCACCCAGGATTATCTGGGTGGACCCAATGTAATCACAGTGTGCCTGTATGAGGGGGCTGGACTGACCAGAGTTAGAAATAGATACAGGTATTGATCGACTTACGACCTATGCAACTTACGACCATTCAACTTTACGACCACGATCGCTAGCCACGACTGCTCCGTGTCTGGCAGCGCAAACGTTGTCCAGCTGCACATACAACAGTGCGGACCAGCTTCCGGCAGCACTACCATCTCTGCATGCATATAGCCTACTCAACTTACGACCAAATCGTGTTACGACCGGTCTGTCGGAACCTATCGTGGTCGTTAAGTCGAGCACTAGCTGTATAAGAACAGAAGCACAGGTCAGAGATAAAGGAGGTGCTTTACTGCTGAGTGTGATGATGAAGGAAGAGGCCATGAGCCAAGGAATGCAGGAGGTCTCTTGGAGCCAGAAAAGTCAATGACACAGATTCTCACCTAGAGCTTCCAGAGGAGCCAGCCCTGTTAAATTTAACCCAAACAGCTTTTGGTCTTCTGACTTCCAGAAATGTAAGATAATAATTATGTGTTTAAGCCACAAGTTTGTGGTAATTGGTTACTGCAGCAATCAGAAGCTAACACAGGAGGCAACTTGAATTACAGAGATAAACAGAGTGTGACAGTCTAAAGGCACAGAGGATATTTGCCATGAAACCCATAGCTATTTGCACTTCACTCACAGGTGCTTTTTGACCTATTACCTGTGACCAGTCGTACATGATTTCTGCTGTGATGCCTGCTGTCCAGAGTTTCTGGGTTAGGTTGATGGCCCTGGACATAGACATCTGGCCAACACTTACAACCAGGAGGTCACAAGAGCTTATTGTAACCTGGATCAGAAACAGAAGGGTTACACTTAGAGGAGCAAGACTGTAGGCATGCAAGTGAGACCAGTACCAGCAGCAGAGGCAGCACTCATGGGAAGATAGGCATTCTTGAAATTCCGTACAGAAATGCAGTGTGCCGAAGGCTTTGGTTCAAAACAACATTGTTAAAAAAAAAAGACATAGTCAAAAAACTTTTTTTTTTTTGAGACAGAGCCTCACTGTGTCACCTAGGCTGGAGTATAGTGGCACAATCTTGGCTCACTGCAACCTCCGCCTCCTGGATTTAAACAATTCTCCTGCCTCAGACTCCCAAGTGGCTGGGATTACAGGCGTGCACCATCATGCCTGGCTTTTATTTATTTATTTATGGCACTGAGGGAATTTTTTTTCTTTTTTCTTTTTTTTTTGTATTTTTAGTGGAGATCATGTTTTGCCATGTTGGCTGGTCTTGAACTTCTGACCTCAAGTGATCCACCTGCCTAAGCCTTACTGGGATACAGCTGGGATTACAAGCATGAGTCACCATGCTCTACCATAGTGAAAAAAAATACCTGTTATATTAGTCTTTCAAGACAGAAATTATTTCAACTACCCTGAGCCATCCGGATATTATTATTTTTCTCTGGGAAAACTAATCTTTCCTGAAACATAAGGAGGAATTTCTAGCTTTGTAGACCACAGGATTGGACTGGATTGGATTGCCCTGCCCTTGCCTACCCTTTCTTCCCCTTCCCTTCGCTTCCCCTTACCCTGCCCTTTCCCTGACCTTCCCTCCCTTCCCTTCTTCTTCCCCCTTCCTTTCCTTTTCTCCTCTCTTCTGTTTTTTGGTTCTTTTCTGACAGGGTCTGGCTCTGTTGCCCAAGCTGAGTGCAAATGGCATGATTTTAGCTCACTGCAACTTCCCCCTCCTGGGTTCAAGCAATTCTCTCACATCAGCCTCCTGAGTAGCTAGAACTACAGGTGCGTGTCTAATTAACCATGCCCAGCGAATTTTTTGTATTTTTCGGTAGAGATGGGATTTTGCTATGTTGCTCAGGCTAGTCTTGAACTCCTGGGCTCAAGCGATTTGCCTACCTCGGCCTTCCAAAATGCTGGGATTACAGGCGGGAGCCACCATGCCCGGCCTGAACAAGAGGTTTCAATAAGAATCTGTTAATAACTATAACATCTCACATTTATATGGTACATTACAGATAAGGAAAGTGAGGCTAGGGAAGGATGAATTAATTGTCTAAGGCAGAAGTCTCTGACCTTTTTGGCACCAGGGACGATTTCATGGAAGAAAATTTTTCCATGGATGGTGTGGGGGTGGGGAGGGCATGCTTTTGGGATAAAACTGTTCCATCTCAGATCATCAGGCATTAGTTAGATTTTGATAAGGAGTGTGCAGTCTAGATCTCTTGCATGCGCCATTCACAACAAGGTTCATGCTCCTATGGAATCTAATGCTGCCACTGATATGACAGAAGGTGGAGCTCAGGTGGTAATGCTTGCTTGCCTGCTGCTCACATCCTGCTGTGCGGCCCAGTTCCTAACACAGATGGGTACCACTACTGCCTGGGGGTTGGGGACCCCTGGTCTGAGGTCACCTAGCTAGAAAACATGATAAGGACTGAAATGCAGGGACTGACATCAAGTCTTAGGCTTGTCTATCATATTAAAGGTAAGTTTCAAAACCTTGGGTCTATAACTTCCACATATGAAGCCCTATGTAAATGACTGCAAAAGGCAAATCATACTTTTAGAAATGAAAGACATCGTAAAGCATGCTGGAAAGCCAAGCCAGAACTTACACGTTCTTCCATGTTGAGGACAGCAGCAGATATCTTGTCTATAGCTATGCTGACCCCAATGGCAGTGGGAACTGGCCCCAGAGCTTGTGGCCCTCTAAACTGGGGAATCTATGGAGAGACACAAACAGTTACGGTTATGAAATAGCAAAGAAACTGCGATTACAGGGAAAACAATGATTAAAGAGTCAGCACTGTCAGCAGCTTATCATCAAAGAGTTCAACAAAAAGAAATGTGTGTATGTGTGTGTGTGTGTAAAAGAGAAGCAGCAAACTTAGGAAAATATTAACACATGTTGCATCTAACTTTGCACTGTTCAATATGGCAGCCACTAGTCACAAGTGACGCGAACATCTGAAATATGGCTAATCCAAATTGACACAAGCTGTACATGTAAGACATATACTAGCTGCAAAGACTTTGAAAAAAATGTAAAATGGCTCATTAATAATTTTTAGAAGTTTGAGTACATGTTGAAGTAATATTTTGGATATACTAGGTTAAATACATTATAAAATTAATACCAAATTAATACCACTTGCCTCTTTTTACTTAATGTTACTAAATAATTTAAAATTACAGGTCAGGTGTGGTGGCTCACATCTGTAATCCCAGTGCTTTGAAAATGCCAAGGCAGGAGGACTCTTGCAGCCAGGAGTTTGAGATCAGCCTGGGCAAAAATGTCCCATAACCTCATGGACATTTGTGTCACTTGGGTCATAAAAGGAGAGATAAAAGAGGGCAAGACTGAAAAAAAAAAATTCAAAGAAATAAAGCCTGAAAAAAATCCCCCAAATTCACAAAAGACATAAACCTACAGATTTAAGAAGCTAAGTAAACCCTAAACAGGATAAATCCAAAGAAATGCATGCCAAGACACATCATAATTTAACTTGAAACTGAAGACAAAGAAAAAAAAATACTTAAAGCATCAAGTGAAAATACCTTTCCTATAGGGGAAAAGTAATTCAAATAACAGTGAATTTCACATCAGAAACCAGAAATTTGGGATAAATACAATAGACTTCCTTTTCCCCTTGTTTTTCTAATTATGTTTAACAGTAAAGCAAAACAAAACAAAACAAAACCTGTTTGATGTGGATCTCAGTGTATTAGAGGAAATATTTAACACAATTATATTATAAATGGGGCATGCGGTAGAGACATAAAGGGAGGTAAAGTTTCTACATTTTATTTGAACTGATAAGATATTGATACCCATAAATCTTTGAGGTGACAGAATAGTTCTGTATCTTGATTGTGGTGGTGGTTATGGGAATGTACACCTGATAAAATGGAAAAGAACAAAGCACATACATTGAACAAATGTCAATTTCATGGTTTTGATATTTTACTATACTTATGCGAGGGTGAGTGCAGTGTGGCTCACGCCTGTAATCCCAACACTCAGGGAGGCTGAGGTGGGTAACTGCTTGAGCTCAGGAGTTTGAGACCAGCCTGGGAAACATGGTGAAACCTTGTCCCTACTGAAAATACAAAAAAATTAGCTGGGTGTGGTGGTGCATGCCTGCAGTCCCAGCTACTCGGGAGGCTGAGGTGAGAGAATCACTTAAGC
Source organism: Sapajus apella (assembly GCF_009761245.1). Taxonomy (NCBI): domain Eukaryota; kingdom Metazoa; phylum Chordata; class Mammalia; order Primates; family Cebidae; genus Sapajus; species Sapajus apella. The sequence continues at coordinate 738,447 of NW_022437062.1, forward strand.
CCAGGGAGGTTGAGGCTGCAGTGAACCAAGATTGCACCACTGCACTCCAGCCTGGGTGACAGAGCACGGACCTGTCTGCAAAATATGTTTGTGTGTGTATGTGTGTGTGTGTGTGTGTGTGTGTGTGTGTGTACACAGAAACAGAGTAAAGGGTATATTAGGCCACTCTATTATCTTTGCAACTATCCTGCAAAATAATATAAGTTTAAACAACTACAGTTTTCTGGTCCCGGTCGCAGAAGCAGGATGACGAAGGGAACGTCATCGTTTGGGAAGCGTCGTAATAAGACGCACACGTTGTGCCGCCGCTGTGGCTCTAAGGCCTACCACCTTTAGAAGTCGACCTGCGGCAAATGTAGCTACCCCGCCAAGCACAAGAGAACGTATAACTGGGGTGCCACGGCTAAAAGACGAAATACCACCAGGACTGGTCGAATGAGGCACCTAAAAATTGTATACCGCAGATTCAGGCATGGATTCCGTGAAGGAACAACACCTAAACCCAAGAGGGCAGCTGTTGCGGCATCCAGTTCATCTTAAGAATTTCACCGATTAGTCACGCAATAAATGTTCTGTTTTTTAAAAAAAAAAACAAAAAACAAACAAAAAAACAACTACAAATGTGGTTCACATTATACTTCTATTTCTAGATGAAAGATATATTAATAGAAGTATCCAATTATATTACTGGTTCAAATTTTTGGTGTGTGTTTGAAAATTTCAAAGTAACAAGTTGAGAATAAATAAGATAAAGTCAGAATAAATAAATAAAGGGCAAGCCCTCACCAGCAGGTCATATCTGCCACCAGCTGCAAGGATTTCAGGTACAGCCCTTTGCCTTCGTTTGATGAATGCCACAAACTGGAAGATGATTCCATTATGCTGCTGCACCTTGTAAACCAAGCCCAAATTGATCAAGACCTATAACAAGAGATGCCACACAAACGTTGTCAGTGGTTTGAAATTTAGAATGTGGAATACAGCGCTGAAAATGGTGTTTCCCATGAATAGCATCAGAACAATACAAAATATTCAGTAAGGTCTGGCACAAAGTCTGTTTATCCACAGCCTGACAAGTAAAATAAATTCTCTTCTCTTTAAGAATAACGACCTCTCTGACCATCCCCTCAAAAAAAAAAAAAAAAAAAGAATAACAACCTCTCTGAGGCTAACACAGTAAGAATTGCTTCATGCTTCATGACAGGGACAGTGGCACTTGCAAAGAAATCCTGTTTTAAGCCAAAATTATTATTAAATATCAAATGCTCCGAAACACAGAAAGCAGGTTTTCTGGATAAATAAAATACTAACTAGCATTAGTGAAATGAAACCCATTTCCTCCCTGTGCTATTATTAATGCTTCACATTTGTACTGCCAGTATCAAACAGTTGCCAAACCTGTAACTTGATGCCGAGTTTCTTCAACAGTCCAACAACTTCCTCTAGGTCTTTTAAGCCATACTTCACCAACTGTGCAATACCTGTTTTCTGCTTTATTAATGAATTTATTGTTGGCATTAGATCTTGCAAATCTCCCTTCTGTTCAATAAACTTGTAGAGTCGACACAGCTGGAAAGTAAAGGGGCAGAGTTAGCTTCTCATCCATGGCAGGGGAAGACTCCCTTTGCATCGACTGTGCACCTGCAGGAGCAGGAGCAGGAGCACATGGGACCATACAATTATCTTTGTGGTCAAAGATTATTTTAGTCTTTGCCACAGTCCTGACCAAGGATTTTCCTTTTCCAACAGCTCTAAAGCACCTTGCAAGAGTGCTTTAAACACATACTCATGTTTCACTTTTATTCAGACACATATACTCACACTTAATGCTGACCTCAGCAGACCTTGGCACTAGTAGAGCTTCCATTATCTGTTTTCAGGCCAGCATTTTTCATCTTTACCTTTCTCATTCTCATGAATTCCTGTTACTGCAGGCATAGATATGGCGGGGACAGGAAGGCAGAATCTGACTTGTTTTAATAAATAATCAGGCCGGGCGCAGTGGCTCAAGCCTGTAATCCCAGCACTTTGGGAGGCCGAGGTGGGTGGATCACGAGGTCAAGAGATCGAGACCATCCTGGCCAACATGGTGAAACCCTGTCTCTACTAAAAATACAAAAAATTAGCTGGGCATGGTGGCGCGTGCCTGTAATCCCAGCTACTCAGGAGGCTGAGGCAGAAGAATTGCCTGAACCCAGGAGGCGGAGGTTGCGGTGAGCCGAGATCGCGCCATTGCACTCCAGCCTGGGTAACACGAGTGAAACTCCGTTTCAAAAATAAATAAATAAATAAATAAATAATCAGCTAGAAATTCCCTTCCTCGGCTTGAATCTTTCCTGTTTGCAGTCTTGAGATGTCTTCCCTGCGGGCAGCCTCCTGATCCTCATTTCCCTCTCCTCCCACCTGGATGCCAGATCCTGGCTCTCATCAGCTGTACTCATCATCTGCCCCAGAAGAAGGCAGTGGCTAGAGATGATTGATTTCACAGTCCCTGGTACTTAGCAGGAGTAAGAGGAAACAACCATAGTCATAAAGCCAGAAAGAAAACTCCCAGGAGATAAAGTAGAAATTTTTAAGAAACAAAATTATAGCCATTTTAAGACTGTAGGCAAGTAGAATGTAGCTCATCCGTAAATGGGCACATAAAACTAAGGGCTGAATGAAGGTTCAGCCTGACATAGCTTAACCTTATAGTTAATCATAAATCACTTAAAATTTTTAAAAATCCAGAAAATGTTAAAACCTCCTGTAATCTTGACACGGTTTGGCCGTGTGCCCACTCAGATCTCATCTTGAATTATAGTTCCACAATTCCCATGTGTCATGGGAGGGACCCAGTGGGAGGTAACTGAATCAGGGGGGCAGGTCCTTCCCATGCTAGTCTCGTGACAGTGAATAAGTCTTACAAGAGCTGATAGTTTCATAAAGAAGAGTTTCCCTGGACAAGTTCTCTTTTTGCCTGCTGCCAACCATATAAATAAGATGTGACTTGCTCCTTCTTGCTTTCCACCATGATTGTGAGGCCTCCTCAGTCACATAGAACTGTGTGTTCATTAAACCTCTTTCCTTTATAAATTACCCAGTCTTGGGTATGTCTTTATTGGCAGCAGGAGAACAGACTAATAAAGTAAACTGGTACAGGTAGAGTGGGCACTGCTGTAAAGATACCAAAAAATGTGGAAGTGCCTTTGGAACTGGATAATAGGCAGAGGCTGGAACAGTTTGGAGGGCTTAGAAGAAGACGGGAAAATGTGGGAAGGTTTGAAACTTATTGAATGGCTTTGACCAAAATGCTGATAATGATAGGGTCAATGAAATCCAGGCTGAGGTGGTTTCATATGAAGATGAGGAACTTATTGGAAACTGAAGTAAAAGTGATTCTTGCTATGTTTTAGAGAAGAGACTGGCGCCATTTCACCCCTACCCTAGAGATTTTTGGAACTCTGAACTTGAGGGAGATGATTTTGGATAACTGGCAGAAGAAATTTCTCAGCAGCAAAGCATCAAGGGGTGACGTGGGTGCTGTTAAAATAATTCAGTTTTAAAAGGAAAACAGAGCCTAAAAGTTCAGAGAATTTATAGCCTGACAATGAGACAGAAAAGAAAAATCCATTTTCTGAGGAGAAATTCAAGCCAGCTGCAGAAATTTGCATAAGTGATGAGGACCCAGATGTTAATCACTGAAACAATGGGGAAAATGTCTCCAGGGCATATCAGAGGTCTTCATGGCAGGCCCTCCCATCACAGTCCTGGAGGCCTAGAAGGAAAAGATGGTCTTGTGGGCTGGGCCCAGGGCCCTGCCTTCTCTGTGCAGCCTAGGGACTTGGTGCCCTGTGTCTAAACTGCTCTGCTGATAGCTAAAAGGGGCCAAGGTATAGCTCAGGCTTTTGCTTCAGAGGGTGCAAGCCCCAAGCCTTGGCAGCTTCCATGTGGTGTTGAGCTTGCGGGTGCACAGAAAACAAGAATTGAGGTTTAGGAACCTACACCTAGATTTCAGAGGATGTATGAAAACGCCTGGATGCCCAGGCAGAAGTTTGCTGCAGGGTGGGGACCTCATGGAGAACCTTTGCTACGGCAGTGCAGAAAGGAAATGTGGGGTTGCAGCACCCACAGAATCCTTACTAAATGGCAGCTCATGAAAGCAGCTGGGAGGGAGCCTGTACTCTGCAAAGCCAAAGGGGTGAAGCTGCCCAAGGCCACGGGAACCTAAACCTTGCATCAGCATCACCTGGCTGTGACACATGGAATCAAAGGAGATCATTTTGGAGTTTTAATATTTGACTGCACCATCGGATTTTGGACTTGCATGGAGCTTTCAGCTTCTTTGTTTCGGCCAATTTCTCCCATTTGGAATGTGTGTTTTTATCCAATGCCTATACCCTCATTGTATCCAGGAAGTAACTAACTTGCTTTCGATTTTACAGGCTTATAGGTGGAAGGGACTTGCCTTGTCTCAGATGAGACTTTGGACTGTGGACTTTTGAGTTAATGCTGAAATGAGTTAAGACTGTGGGGGACAGTCAGGAAGGTGACTGGTTTTGAAATGTGAGGACATGAGATTTGGGAGGGGCCATGGGTGGAATGATATGGTTTGGCTGTGTCCCCACCCAAATTTAATCTTGAATTGTAGCTCCCACAATTCCCTTGTGTCATGGGAGGGACCCAGTGGGAGGTAACTGAATCACAGGGGCAGGTCCTTCCCATGCTGGTCTCATGATAGTGAATAAGTCTCATGACATCTGATGGTTTTATAAAGAGGAGTTTCCCTGCACAAGTTCTCTCTTTGCCTGCTGCCATCCATGTAAGATGTGAATTGCTCCTCCTTGCCTTCCACCATCCATGTAAGATGTGAATTGCTCCTCCTTGCCTCCCCAGCCATGTGGAACTGTGAGTTCATTAAACCTCTTTCCTGTATAAATTACCCACTCTTGGGTATGTCTTTATTAGCACTGTGAGAATGGACTAATACACATCTGCTTATTATATTAAAGATAAAAACTTTGGCTGGGTGCAATGTGTCCTACCTGCAATCCCTCTATAAAAAAGAAAAAAAAATTAGCTGGGAGGCAGAGGAAGAAAGCATGAGGTTCCAGTGAACTGTGATTGTGCCACTGTACTCTATAGCCTGCATGACAGAGCAAGACCCTGTCTCAAAAAAATTAAAAATTTTTTTTTTTTTTTTTTTTGAGATGGAGTTTCCCTCTTGTTACCCAGGCTGGAGTGCAATGGTGCGATCTCGGCTCACCGCAACCTCCGCCTCCCGGGTTCAGGCAATTCTCCTGCCCCAGCCTCCTGAGTCGCTGGGATTACAGGCATGTGCCACCATGCCCAGCTAATTTTTTGTATTTTTAGTAGAGACGGGGTTTCACCATGTTGACCAGGATGGTCTTGATCTCTTGACCTCGTGATCCACCCGCCTCGGCCTCCCAAAGTGCTGGGATTACAGGCTTGAGCCACCGCGCCCGGCAAAAATTAAAAATTTAAATTTAAAATCATACCTGTGATTTAAAATTTTTTAAAGAAAATAAAAATGATTTCTTCTCTATAAATCTGAACATTAAATTATCCCAATAACGAACTACCAGAAGCACTGGAGTCAGTATCTCCAGATTTTGATCCTCATCCTGTCGTCAGTAACTCCATGTGACTCAGGACAAATCACAACATCTCTCTGGGCTACAGGTATCTCATTTGTGAAATAAGAGGACTGCGTCAGATATGTGAAACTCTTTGGCAATATTTGTACTCTCCTTCCTAATACCCTTATAATCCATTTTAAAATATTCAAAGTACCGAATGCCTTTATTAGATACTATTTTTCTGTTTTAAAATGAATCAAACACATGTCTAATTAATGCTCAGCATCATCAAATAACCAGTGGTTAGAGACTTCACAGAAAGAAAAGAAGTTGGCATGTGAACAACCAATGTGGCTATTATGTTCAAATGTGTATTTGCAAGACTTTCTTAAAAAAAAAAAAAAAAAAACACTTTATGAAATGTGACGTTAGTTCAAATAACCTTTGGGTTTCAAACTTTGGGTATATTATAGAATCACTGAACTGGGCCGTCTCATGCAGATTCTCTGTCTATATACACAGGGGACTATTTCTGCAAATAGGTGTGCTGTGCACATGTTCAGATGATATCTAAGTACTGTATACTATTCTTCATATTTGGATATTTTGATGTTGGGTTACTTTGCATATCATTAATATCTCCTCTTATCTTAAATATTTAAGATTTAACTGGCTTACTTTTCTGAACTCCTAGTGCTATGTTTACTTTACCTACCTGCAAATGGGTGATTTATTTAAACTGTGGTTTCTGTGTGTCCTGTGAAAGTTGTTTTACAGAGTTGAGGGCACATACATGCTATGCATACCCCCTTGTGGCTTTTTAAAGGCCAATATGAACTAAGAAGCTGAATGCAGTCTACGGACTCCTCAACTTACTCCTCTTTCTATCCCTGCCACTGTGCCTGCCACACTGTAGGTGTCTGAAAGATTGACTCTGCCTGCCCTGTGTACAATCATATTTTAATCTATCTCATATGTGAATTTTGCTGGTCAACACGAGATCATATAACTTAGTGTCAGACAAGGGGCTAGAAGGGTTGTGGGAAATTAAAGAAAACAACTTTTCTTATTTAAATATTCAGGAAAATGTAAAAATTCCTTATTGTTTTCTATTGTTCAGCTACTCACTTAAGTGTGGGTTACTGTACCAAAGCTCTGGGATCATTCTGACACCTATAGAGAGAATATGACCAACCCGTTTACTCCATAAGATTTCCCTTATTGATGATGGGATCAAATATAAGATTTTAGGATTAAGAGAGGTACCAGAAAAGCAAGAGCTTTATTTCAACTCTGAGGAGTTAGAAGACATGGAGGCAGCAGAAGGGTAGCTCCCCAGATGAATTTGCAGAACTCTGTGCCTCCTTCTAGTCCCGTATAATTTACTTCAAAAGAGGACAACTGGTATTAGGTCTGTTCAGCAGGAGGCTCTACCAGGCACAGCTCTATAAGGGGTATCAAAGAAAAGTATCTGCTGATCAAGAAAGAGCAGGATGATTACAGCACATCAAGAAGAAGCATGGAGAGACATTCTTTGATCACAGCATTCATTTCTCCCTTTTTCTAATCCCAGAGGTTGCCATGGTACCTAACACTCAAGGGAAAAACTGTATCTGCGAGGCGGTACGAAGTGCTGCTACCCTACTGCAGTGAGAATTTGGTGACATTTTCTGGTATCACAAAATTACACAGAAAGCTGTAATAATACCATTAGAAGGTACTTACACTATTAGAAGACAAAGACAGATTACAAAATTTAGCTTCCACTTCTCTCCTCGTCAGCTTCTCTGTCTAATGTGGAAGAAAAAGGTAACGATGAGAGTCGCCAGATCTGGCCCTGAACAAGACACCATTTCCAGGCTAATTCTGACAATTATAGCCTATATTTTGAACAAACTGCCCCTGATTGTACAGTTTAGACTTAATTCTGTAATTAGAAAGCATTTTCCCCCCAATTCATATAAAACCATAATTAACTTATTTTAAAATCTGAAAAGCCCTAACATAAAAGAATTAAAATGGGAAAGTTGTACTTGCTGAATGGTGAGGAAACCCAGATCTGGACAGGCTTAATGAGGGCATTTGTTTGGCAGGGAGGGAGTCATTTTGCTCTGGGCTCCCCTAACAAAGGCCAGGCTCTGAGTGTTTCATCCCATGCTGGCAAATATGCCGTAGGACATGAACCAGTAAAAGCTGAAGCCCTTCTGCACAATCCCTGGGATTTCTGCCAGTGTCCGACTGACATCATATTGCATCACTGACAAACAGCAGCAGAGCTTTAGGGGTAGGAAAGAACCACTAAGAAACAAGCAATAAAGTTTGGGCCATTGATGTGTACCTGCCAGATAAAAGACAAGCTAGTTAATCCTTTTGGTGTATAGAAACAATAAGCCAGCCCGGCGCGGTGGCTCACGCCTGTAATCCCAGCACTTTGGGAGGCTGAGGCGGGTGGATCACGAGGTCAAGAGATCAAGACCATCCTGGTCAACATGGTGAAACCCTGTCTCTACTAAAAATACAGAAAATTAGCTGGGCATGGTGGCACATGCCTGTAATCCCAGCTACTCAGGAGGCTGAGGCAGGCGAATTGCCTGAACCCAGGAGGCAGAGGTTTCTATGAGCCGAGATCGCGCCATTGCACTCCAGCCTGGGTAACAAGAGCGAAACTCTGTCTCTCAAAAAAAAAAAAAAAAAAAAACCCCAATAAGCCATTATGTAAGGACTTCCACTACTCTGTCTTAACCATAGACTTTCTGGTGCTGTTAGTCATTACATCTCCTAGATGCCTCTTATTCATTATGAAAACAAAACATAAAAAGATATTAGAAAATGTAAGCATTCATTTCCATCCTAGCATCATAATATAACATGAATCCATTTTTTCAACGCGTCCCCCTCCAGGCTCTGTACCTGCACACACACTATAAAGTAATGAATACTCTGATGAGACTAAATTAGCCTCTGTCCGTAGCCTCAGTCCCACAGGGACGAGGTGGTAAACGAGACCCCACCAGAGGTCGAAGCTGTTCTTCCCTAGTTCAATCAATGTAAATCTACACATGACTTTACTGATAAGCACAGACAGGCTGGAAGAATCAAGAGCAGGGCACACATTGTTAATTCTCAACATGAACAGTTGCTCTCTTGATCTCTGTGAAGAGCAGCACTGGTGTGAGAACGAGGTGAGTTCATCCATGAACGGAGCTCAGAACACTGCCTAGCTCACAGAGGGGGCTCAGTCAATGCTAACTATTTTTGAAATTATCATTGGCAAGCATCAGAACCAATTACTTAGTGATTTCTTGCCTTAATAAATAGGTTAGTGATGAACTTTACTATCTTACAAATTAAATAATTTGATCTTTTAAAATTAGAAGTTAGCCTTTTAAAAACATCCCAGAGGTTATTAGTAGCACAGGCCCCATGGAACAAAAGCTCAACCAATATTTGTTAACTGTTGATATAATTAAAAAGCCAATTGGTTCTTTCACTTTAGAGAAATGAGAGAAGGAAATAAGACTCCCAATTCAGTTTCATGGCTGCATCAGTAAAAAAGTTATCAGGAACTATTATTATTATCTTTCAACATCAAGGTATTATCTTTTAACATCACAAGTAATTAAATGCTTACCATAGCATCATACAGAATAATGTAGACTTGACTGAGTTTATCTTCTGGGATCCCACAGTGTAAGAGTATTGCTTTCAGTAACATGGTATGGTTCAAATAAATATTGTAATTTCTTTCCTGGGATACGAAGAAAAATTATTTTCATTATAAAAGCAATTATTGGTTTATGACCAAATCTGGAATCTTATCACTAATTTGTCATCCTAACACAATGGAAGGACTGAATTTAACATGTGGCCTCCTAGTTTATTTTTATTTTTTTACATACATTCTTTTTGTACTGTTATAGTCAGAGTATACTCTAACTTAACACTACATTATATACTTCCAAAATACTTGGACTGGCTGGGGTCATGGCTCACAGCTGTAATCCCAGCATTTTGGAAGGCCAAGGTTGGAGGAACCCTTGAGCCCAAGAGTTCAAGACCAGCCTGGGGAACATAGGGAAACCCCAACTCTACAAAAATTCAAAAATCAGCTGGGGTCACTGGGTCTACCTGCAGACCCAGCTATTCAAGAGGCTGAGGCGGGAGGATTGCTTGAGCCTGGGGGGTAGGGGCTGCAGTGAGCTGTGATAGCGCCACTGCACATCATCCTGGGAGACAGAGTGAGACACTGTCTCAAAAACAAAACAAAACAAAACAAAACAAAAACACAACTCTGACTGGTCTTGAGCTATGTTAAAATGCCCGAGAAAGTTGATTTCAAAGACAGAAGGATCTGGTCCAATAGTAATTGACTCGTAAGCACAGGCTGGCAGAGGAGTTATTGTTACTTTGTCCACACAAATCGATTAATGAGCATTCACAGAGTGGTGAGCCATGTACTGAGCTGGGTGCGACAGGGTATATGGCAAAGCGGACTCGTAGGCTCTGCCCTAAAAGCACACACTGTGCTTGGAGAAAACAACGAACATAACTCAGGGTAGTACGTGGATGTCTCAGATCAAGACTTGTGAGAGTTGAGAAGAAAAGGTGGCCAACTAATCAATGAGGGTACAGTCAGGCTTCCTGGGGAGAAAGGGCTCAAGCCATGGCTGGGCAAAGACTTTCCAGACAAGGGAACATTTGACCGACGGTGGCGGGAACGACAGGGCTTGCGTGTCGGGCGGGGGAGGGAAGCCTGAGAAGAATGGGCAGCAGTCCCCACCAGCTAGGCAGCATGCAAACTTGGTGGAAAGGGAAGCTGGGGAGTGAAGAGATCAGGTGTAGTATGGAGCCACTGAGGGTTCCAAACAGGGTATGAACAGGTGAAGAGCATCTTAGAAATCTTAGCCAGATATCTTGCATTTGGGAAGAATGGGCAGAGAACACCCATCCCTCAGTTCCTGTGAGGGTAAGAGCCTAAGATGATCCTCCAAAGCAACACCATCCAGCTCTTCTCAGTTACTTTAGTAAAGATGTGATTCATCTCAAGGACAGACTGAGAAGCAGGTCTGTAACTGTGGTTTTTCCCATCACACTTGGTGGAGAACTACAGTGGGGAATCCTGGAATGTTAAAATATGGAAAGGAACCTGAAGTGCTGGAAACTCTTGGATGATTTCATAGATAGTGTAGATAATTTCAGCAGTGGGTAGAAAGCTGTTGGTGGTAGAAGTGACAATATCAAATGCACACTCCAGAAGTTCTTTGGGATGAAATCGATCTAACTTGCGCGGCCTGAACACACGTTCGATGCAGTATCTGGAGAGAGAAACCCAGATTTCTAAGGTCATTGCTTACTAGAAAGAAATATGTATGAGAAATTGTTGAACACGATATAAGAAACAAATATAAAAAAATTAATCAGTGGTACGATCAAGAAGACTGAAAGATTTTTCCCTGGAATAGCCTTGCCTTGTAATCTCGGTTCCAATTCCCCATTTTGCCACAATTAAGCTATGGGGCTTAAGGTTTTTTAAATGTCTGAAATAGAGAGGAAATTACACCAAAAAATTTGACCTTAGTGATTGCTTTCTACACAAGGATACCCACACCATAGGACTATGATTATTAATTGTTCACTTGTAGCTAGGATAAAAGCATGTAAAGAGCTTTGCTTTCATTTGAAGAAAAGAGCTCTAAAGTAGGGTGCCTCATTGACAACAATACTGCTCCAAATTATGAAGATCTCAGTGTTGGACCCCTGTGGTATTTGAATGTACAGAAAGCCTTTTTCCAGGGCTAAGTGCCTGGAGGTCCTCAGTGCTCAGCGTTCCTGCTGGGTTTACTCCACTTCTCCACAAGCAGCTTTTGTTCGGTTACCTGTGTAGGCAGTTTTCACACAGAGACCAGTGGCCATTTGTCTCACCAATTAAATTTTAAAAGGGGCCATCTGTGATCATGAAGAGCCAGATGTTTTTATCAAGCAACCGTTTGTGAAAATAATTAGTTATGCTGCTTGGGGACATTTAGAAGGTACAGAATAGACTGTGGGAACATGACTACCTGCTATATTCCGTCTAACAGTCCTAGTTACCTTACAGAAAGGGGTACTGTGGCTGGGCTTCTGGATTGTATTCTAAGCTCAATATTCTGAACCCAGAATTCTGGATCACAGGAAATAAAATAGTCCTTCTTCACTGACAAATTATTCAGCCATTTTCCTATGTCTACCAAATGGAATCCCCTATTGTTTCTTACCGTTTTAAATTCAATATATTATTTCTTGCCACATATCTTGCAAAAGGAATCTGAAAAAGTATTAAAAGGTCAATGTCAAAATGTGCCAGCTGCCACACTCCTTTTGTTAATAACAGCTTTATTGAAACATAACTCCTGTCCCATAAAGTTTACCCCTTTAAAGCATGTAATTCAGTGGCTTTTAGTATATTCACTAAGGTAAGCATTGCCCACCACTCACACTCCTTAAAATGTTCTTCAGTGTTTTGGTCAGTGGTGGACTCTGCTGCTAGACATATCATCAAACTTACTCACTGTGGCATTTCTTAGGTTTTTTTTTTTTAATTCACTTTTAATGAAATATTCTCTCTGTGGAGCTTTTATTACGTCCAATTAAAGTTAGTGCAAGTTAGTTGGTTATCTGTGATTTTTTTAAGTGTCACTTTTATAGTAATACAGTCAAAATGGGTGTTATCTCTTAGGGTGAATTTCTTGATTTTCCTATGCATCACTCAGAATAAATTCTTAACAACCACTTCCAAATAATAACCACAACTCGTAAAACCATTGACAGATTGACCCAAGAGATCCAACATAGTATCATTAATTGATGGGCCAAATTCTTAACATGCTTTAATTTTTTGCATTTGAATATCAGCTTACAGAAAGGGAGCTGATGTTTAAAAATCTGCACTTTAGTCTCCTAATATTTAGAGAATAAGAAGCCAGCTTTAATTACAGCTATGTAAATATCTGTACTTCTATTCTTTTTTTCTTAACAAAGTGCAGATGTCTCATCTGATTTGCTGTTTATTCACCTCTACCTCAGAATAATCCCAAATCACTTTACTCACTATAAAAGAAAAACAGAAGTAAGGAATGTGGAAGGAATTTCTTCTTAGACTATAAACACAAAACCTTTTTCACAATAAGCCATATGACATAGATTTAAAAAAACTTTCCACTTCCCCTCTCCAAAAAGTATGGTCAAAATGAGTGTATTCCTTGACACCTTACTCTTTGGTGATAAAAACAACCTGATGTGCAAGGTCATTCACACATGTGAATGTGACAAGTTAAAGTTTTGCTTTCTAGAACTTTGTGGAATTTTTTTTTTCTGAATATCTTCCATCCTCAGTTGGTTGGATCCATGGATGCAGAACCCACCCAAGGATGTAGAGGGCCAAATACTTCTACACACATACCAAGTGTACCAAGTGTATGCAAACACATACAATGTATCTTATGTAAACAGTTGTTTTTTTTTGGTTTTGTTTTGTTGTTGTTTTTGAGACAGGGCCTTGTGGTTGAATGCAGTGGTGCAATCTTGGCTCACTGCAACCTCTGCCTCCCAGTTACAAGTGATTCTCCTGCCTCACCCTCCTATACACACACAATTAAAAAAAAAAATCCTTTCCTTCTCTGTACTAAAAATGGGATATTAGAGATCCTTTGAAATTTACTTTTTTAAAAAAGCTAGCAATATACCATACACATTCCTACAAATCAAGTATAAACATGTATATATCTAAATGTATATCACTGTCTCTCAGAAACTGGTTCCAGGACCTCCCCATGGATACCAAAATCAGCAGATGGTTAAGTTCCTGATATAAAATAACATAGCATTTACATATAGCCTATGCACATCCTCCTGTATACTTTAAATCATTTTTAAATTACTTACAATATCTACTACTTTGCCTACACATCCTTTCTTTTGTGTGAATTCAATGTTTTGCTTGTTGGAACTTTGTGGAATTTTTTTTTCTTAGTATTTTCCATCCACAGTTGGCTGAGTATATGGATGCGGAATCCAAGGATATGTATGAAGGGCTGACTGTATTGTCATCTTATATATATATATCAAAAATACATATTTGATCTAAATAAAAACATAGATTGGCTGGGCATGGTGGCCCATGCCTGTAATTCTCGTATTTTGGGAGGGTGAGGCAGGAGGATCCGCTTAAGTTCAGGAGTTTGAGACCAGTCTGGGCAACATTGTGAGAGCCCATTACTACAAAAAATTAACAAAATGTCTTTTCGAGACAGTCTTGCTCTGTTTCCCAGGCTGGAGTGTAGCGGCACAGTCATGACTCACTGCAGCCTCGACTTTCTGGGCTCAAGCAATCCTCCCAACTCAACCTCCCAAGTAGCTGAGACCACAGGCACAAGCCACCACGCTGGGCTAATTTAAAATTTTTTTTATAAGGATGGGGGTCTTCCTATATTGCCCAGGCTTGTCTTGAACTACTGGGCTCAAACAGTCCACCCACCTCAGCCTCCTAAAGTTCTGGAATTGCAGGCATGAGTCACTGTGCCAGGCTAAACGTTCTTTTCAATAGCTCCTTAATATTCCATAATATTGATGACAAATTATTCAACCATTTTCCTATTGATAACAGGCAGACAGTTTTTGACTATGACAATAATATGGCAATAAACATCCCTTTAACATTTGTACACTAATGTGTTTTTCTTTCTTTGAATAAATTGCTCAAGGTGGGATTGCTGGTTCTAAGGATACAGAATGTACATCAAAAATTTTAAAGTTTTATTATAAACTTTTAGATTACTTTTCTAAAGGTTTAGCAGTCCACATTCCCATCAGCAATGTATGAAAGTACCTATTTTCCTATACCCCTGTCATCTGCGGATGACATTAATTTAAAAATGTTTCCTGTCTGATGGGTGAAGCTGAGATAGCTTTGTACTTCTTTATTATTGGTGAGGCGGAACAGCTTTTCAGAAGTTTATCAGCCACGCACATTTTCTCTTCTGAGAACTGCCTGGTTATATCCTTTGCTCATGTCTCCACTTGTGAGTGCTTTCTGTACATGAGGGGTATTAAACCCTCGTCTGTCATAGCCATAGCATGTTTTCTGTTATACAGCACCACAGATGGCTTGTTAGCAGCCAATGCTATGTGAGTAAATGACTAGTAAGGCTGCTGCTGTCGATGGGATCCCTGGGGGTCAGAAGCAAGCAAGCACAGGCAAAACTCAGCATACCCAATTAGGAGACACTTGCTGTTAGAAGAATTTAGCTGTTCTAGGCATTAACATGTTAGGATGTTTACTGAAGATCTAGCCAGGAAGTTAAAAAAACAAACAATATTTATTTGTCTGAGTGCATGAGTTTAACCTGCTGTGGTTACTCAACACTGAGGTACACATGTGGCACCTGCAATGCGGGGTTCCTACAGTTCCTAGAGCCATAAACACCTGTGCTATGAGGAAGGTGGATGTATTCAGGGCTAAACATTTTCTCTACTCTAATAATGGTCTCACCCTGATGACTTCCCTCAAGAATACATTTCCTCCAGGTGACATTTACAATATAAGCCTAGGGAAAAAATCCTTTAACAGAGATGCCATCCCTGTGACTAGATACAGCATTCTGATTGTCAGCAGTATGTTCCCAGCCTCACCCGCAGGTCAAAAGGAAGCATCACCAGCATCCCGCTGTGGTCCATGAATAGGGCAGCTTCATTGTGCTCATATATTTGTCTGTTTCGGGGAAGCAGCAGTGGGGTACACAACTGAACAGCTCCTACACCAAATTAGAAAAAATAGCTTATCATCAGGTTCACATTTTTCTTAGGAGGCAACCTAAAATTAACACAAATCTGACAGCTAAGTAATTGCTACGGGGACCACTGAAATCATATCAGTTTTTCTTTAGTTCTCTAAATTTATAAATAGAGCGCTCATCTAGAGTTAAGTTTGACAGTTTGGTCATATTTCTGACTCCACAAACCAATTGTATTTTAGTATTAATAGCAAGGCTGTAATATTCTAATAAGTTTCAAAAATAAGCTTAAATTCCATATGATGCCAATTATTTAAAACTGAATTTGAAAGTAGAATATGGTACGCCCAAACACTAACAATACTTCCTAATGATGAAAAACTGTCTTATGAGAAGAAATATTATTTTTAAAAAGGGCATACACACCATGTCTTTTAAAGATGCGGATGATGGTTTCACACACATGCTGCTGCATCTTGGCCGTACGGATTGAGAAGTTGCCCTAAAACAGGACCAATTAAAACATCATCATCAAAGCCTTATCAAAGGGATCCTTTAAAATATTGTTCTGTGGCTTACAGTAGGTACTACATTGCTTATTCCCATGTTCAAAAAAGAAGTCTCAACAAGTCCATCCATCTTTGAACACATCAGGGAAGAGGACACGTATCTTTCATGTCCCTGCTTCGGAAAGCAAGAGCTAACCTTTCAAGCATTGGGAAGGTTGCCTGGGTTCAAAATCCAAGCTCTTGGGCACATTGATATTTGCCTTTCAGAGGGAGCTAATCAAATGAAAACATTTTCTGTGACTCTCAGGGATACTGTGGCGTGATAAACCACCTAACATCATCAGGCCCCCTCCCACATACCAAGGTGATTCATGGCAGGCCTGCTGAAAGCTACATGGCATTTACATATTTTACCAATAGCTTTCTTTTTCATTTGTTTTCATATTATAAAAGTCGTACTGTTTCACCATAGAAAATTTAGAAACAACAAATAAGCAAAAAGACATCTATAAAAAAGTCACCTATAATCCTGCAAATATCTTTCTGTAGTAACAGTGACAGCCAACAAAAACTGTGTTTGGTCCCTAAAATCTATACTGATCTTTCACAGATTTTACTATGACTTCCTCTACTACTCTATCTTTTAAAATTATATCATATTTTAAGCATACAGAAACATATAGAGAATATAACAAATACCTGTTATCTACTCACCCAACTTTATCAAATTTTAACATTTCACTAATATGTATCAGATTTTTTTTTTCTTTTTCAAAGAAATAAAATGTTAAAGGCTCTCCAAACTGGCAACCTAGTTACACTTCAGAATCTGCTTGGGAGCTTTTAAGGAGATTCTGAAATGCCTCACACCTGGAGATTCTGAGCCACTAGATGGGCTACGGGACCTGGGCATCTGCATTGTCAGAGAGTTTCTGAGGTGAAGTGGATGTACAACTAGCACTGGGAACTACTTTCTACTTCATCTAGGTATGAGCTGGTTGATGCTTTTGCTCTGGGCATTTGGGCCAGGGATCAGTCTCTGTATGAACTTTTTCTTCTTTTTTTTTTTTTTGAGACAGAGTCTCACTCTGTTGCCAGGCGCCAGGCTAGAGCGCAGTGGCACAATCTCAGCTCACTGCAACCTCTGCCTCCCAGGATCAAGTGATTCTTCTGCCTCAGCCTCCTGAGTAGCTAGGACTACAGGTGTCCACCACCACACCCAACTAATTATTGTATGCACTGCTTCTTAATCTCTTGGGCAGGCAGGGAGGAGGAAAGGTCAAGGACTCCTTCAAGTAAGTGATTAAGAGTATGGCTCTTCCTCCCAGAATGCATATACACACATTTTGCATGTACTTCTAGGGGATTCCAAGACATCACATAAGAACTTATGTTGGAGGCATTAAAAGAATTCATGAGAAATGGAATTGATCCTTTTGTGGACCAGGTGAGGCTCCCTTTGTGCAGTGTGGCTTAAGCCCACCTTTAGTATGTCACTGTCATAGGTGTAATCGATGGCAGGGGAGATGCGCTGGGAGAAGATCTGGGCCATCATGGTGCGGTAGGCCTTCCCATCCACGTTGGTCAACGTGTGGTGCAGCACTTCATGCAGCTCTGACTCCTCCATCTGGGGTGGGGGCAGCAGCTCACTCTTGAGTAGTTCTGTGGCTGTGGGCCGTTTTGCTGGATCATGGTTCAACAGCCAGGAGATGACGGATTTCTGCAATAAAACCCAGGCATGCTGCTGATGGGATGCAATGGATAATGCAGCTATTCTCCGGACAAGTCAGTAGTCAGTTCAGATCAAAGAAAAGGTACCCCTGTGCTTGCACTTAACTGGCACTTATGAAATTTCTGAATAGGTCATTATTTTTTCTGCTTTATATGACCACAGAGTTGTGCAACAATGAAATATAAACATTTGTTTTTTTTTGTTTTTTTTTTTTGAGACGGAGTTTCACTCTTGTTACCCAAGCTGGAGTGCAATGGCGCGATCTCGGCTCACCGCAACCTCTGCCTCCTGGGTTCAGGCAATTCTCCTGCCTCAACCTCCTCAGTAGCTGGGATTACAGGCACGTGCCACCATGCCCAGCTAATGTTTTTTTTGTATTTTTAGTAGAGATGGGGTTTCACCATGTTGACCAGGATGGTCTCGATCTCCTGACCTCGTGATCCACCCGCCTCGGCCTCCCAAAGTGCTGGGATTACAGGCTTGAGCCACCGCGCCCGGCCTTAAACATTTCTTAAAAGGAGGCCCTTTCCTTTTATACTTTATTGTCACAACCAAAAAAAATCATCAACTCAACAACTACATAGAAGCAGAAATTAGGCCTTATAAACACACAAAATATTGTATAAACAGATGTAAAAAGATAAAACAAATAGCTTTACATGCCTAATTCGAGTAGAAATTGTATAATAGCAGCTGGAATCCTAAAAGCAATGTAAAACATCTTGTTTTAATGGTTTCTGTTCCATTTATGTTATTTGCATTGATACCATTCCCCTTTAATTCTCTCGATTTATGTTATTCATTTATCTTCACAGCCATCTCATTAAAGCAGTGAAGGCAATCTAAACCTTCCAGAGGTTCCTTAAGGATTCTTAATCCTCTTGTTTATAATAAAGATTTATAAGGAGTTAGAGAAATATTTGAGATAAGAAAACCTCAATGATCAGACAGACTTCGTTTTCTAATTATAAATCTTTAAAATACTCCCCCCTCCCCACACCACTCTCCCTCCAGTCTTAGGCTAAAATAAAAACACAGGTAATTACTTCTTATGGGATATAGGAGTTTTATATTATATAGAAAGAAAATGACATGATACAACTTTTATGAAAGGTATATTAAACGGACAAAAACAAGAATACCCTATTGAGCATACTAGACTGCTGTACTGGTAAGTATGCATGGCAAAAAATTATGTTATGCTCATTCCATAAGCATCTTCTATGTTTCCTCCTTTCAGATAAAAAGCAATGACTATGACATGGGAAGTGATTGTGGTTTTGTTTTTGTTTTGGTGCCAATTTGTACAGCCCAGACTCAAACGCTCAAGGATGCCTAATATATATCTGATGATAGGAGTGCAGTCCTCATTGTGAGAAATGGTTTATATAGTTTCTGGGCCATCATAGCTGTCAACAAGGGAAACACTGAATAAGACTGACTTTGTCATAAGGCTATGAAGTGAACATTTACTTGTGACACCCAGAAACAGTAAGAGCTACCAAAAGAAGCAGAAACATGACTCAATGTATTTCTTTTTTTTTCCTCTCTTTTTTTTTTAAAGCTCCCACTATGTGGGAGGGGACTCCAGAGAGCTGAAAATTCTGACTCAGTGTTATTTCTAATGGCCTTCACTAATTAAACAGATGAGGCAGAATGGGTCCCCACAGCCATAAATAGCCATCATATTAAACATTACCAAATGACACAATGTTAATGTAATAATATAAATAAGGAATATTTAATACTTTTATTTTATAGGTGAGGGAAATTGAAGTCTAGAAAAGTGGCATGTCCATCCAGATACACAACCAGCAAGCAAGCAGCAGCAAATTAATACAGTATCTGTCTATGCTTCTGTTCTCAGCATTAATTATTTAAATAAGGGATTTGCCTTGATTATAATTGCCAGTAAGTCAGTTTAAGAAATAAACTTCCATATGACAAGAGTATTAATCACAGTACCAAGACAAAAAACTGGCACTAAGAAAGGCATACCAGAACCCAATACACAAGTTCACTAATAATTGCTTTTTTAATATTTGCTGGATGCCAATATTAGCCTATGTCACAAGTCACACGCACACTCAGATTATATAGGAGAAATTATTTTGCTTTAAAATTTAAAATATTTTAATAACAGACTGTCTAGAAAATGCAACCCTTCCCCCATTATCTGAGCTACTACAACCAGAAAACAGAACAAAATTACAGTTTTAAATTATATTTTTTTCATAAAGCCCCAAGCTTTATCTAAAACAATGAATTGTAAAAGCACTCTTTTTTTTTTTTTCCAACAGCTAAGCCGAGGGTCCAAATAGCACTTCAAAAGCACAATGAATTGCACAAAAGAACCCTGCAATTTGCTTATTTTCTATGCCAGTTCTTGGCATTTTTATGGTGTATTTCAAGTCTAATAACATTTTAAGTGCTTCATCTTTTGATATTTTTTTCCCCACATTGTTTCCAGCATGCAAGAGAATGAGATGCAGAAGATTACTAACTGAAAAAAAAAAAAAAGTAAGAAAAATAATAATTAAAATGCAAGACTGAAGACATAGTAATTGATGCATCAGAAAATTACCTGCTTTGTATGCTCTCCATCATCAAAGTCCTCTGGAAACTTAGGCGAAGTGGGCTAAAAAAAATACATTCAAATCAGCAAGGTTTTGGCAGACTGCCACAGTGAAAGTATTTATTCACCATAAGCAAGAAAATCAAATACAGAAATAAAAATTTGCTACCAAGAAAAGATAAGTGATACCTTCTTGAAACCTGATGCTTATTCTTCTAATTATATACATATTATTTTAATATAAACTTTACCCAACTGACAGCCCCACCCAAACCTCACTCATCACTTTCTCCTTAATGCTGTTAGTTCAAGGGCACCCTTGACCTCACATACTGTAACACTGGTCCCTTTCAACTCAGGCAGTAACAGAGGCAAGGATTAATCCCAAGAACATAGATGGAAATTTCATTGAGAAAAAAAATGTCAAGGTGCAGAAAGCACATCTGAGTACAAAGTAAAATTCTAATGGCTTTGAAGAACAACCAAGTTGTTTTATTAAACATGTAGATGATAAAAGGGGAAAAAAACACCCATCTACCAACACAGAATAAGAGGAAAAACTTCTGCTTCCCTGAAAGTTCTCTACTTCCCCAAAAGTTCTCAACTTTCTGGTAAATAAACATGAATTTTAGATGAAAGAAAGGCACTTCATCAAGGACATAATTATCTAAGAGGATTCCAATCAAGGCGAGGTGATAGTAATCACTTTACTTAGTCCTATACTTCATAAACACAGCTATCCACACTGTACTGACAGTAAAATAATTTACTTATTTTCAAAACTATCCAGAGAAGTATTCTTACATTAGAATACAGGGGTATTCTTACTGTATTCTAGTTACCATGTTTATGATTTAACTTAATAAATATTTCTGCCTTACTCTGCTAAGAAAGAAGGCGGCTCTCCAGATGTCTTGCTCATAAACGTCATTTAAATCACCGTCACCCAAACTTCGCTCTTCACTTTCATCTTTTTTTTTTTTTTTTTTTTTTTGCGACGGAGTTTCACTCTTGTTACCCAGGCTGGAGTGCAATGGCGCGATCTCGGCTCACCACAACCTCCGCCTCCTGGGTTCAGGCAATTCTCCTGCCTCAGCCTCCTGAGTAGCTGGGATTACAGGCACGCGCCACCATGCCCAGCTAATTTTTTGTATTTTTAGTAGAGACGGGGTTTCACCGTGTTGACCAGGATGGTCTCGATCTCTTGACCTCGTGATCCACCCGCCTCAGCCTCCCAAAGTGCTGGGATTACAGGCTTGAGTCACCGCGCCCGGCTTCACTTTCATCTTAATGCTGTTTGCGCATGGGCACCTCTGACCTTGCACACATAATGTTGGTGCCTTTTAGCTCAGGCAGTGAAAGAGGCAAGCAGTAATCCCAAGAACACAAATGGAAATTTCACTGGGAAAAAAATTTCAATGGGCAGATTTTTTTTTTTTTTTGACCCATTTTAACTTCTGGTCATAGTAGTTTTCTTTAGACATTACTATACCTGGTCCATTCAACAGGCATCTTTAACTTCTAGAACTAAATATCCATTATCCTTACAATCCACTCTCTTGTTATAACTGTATTAACATCAAGCCCAATTTTGTGGCTTCTTCCTTTAAGATCAAGAGTAAATCTCAGAATAATTTTTTAAAAAGTGACTATAACCTAGCAATTTCTCCAAGTAAGATTTCCAAAATCAAACAAAACTGGAGCAAGTTTCTCATCATCGGGGGTAGGGTTCCATTTATTGGAAACACCGTAGAGAGACCAGTAAGATCCCTCCCACATGCTGACGATCTTTGGCTCCCAAAACTGCTATTTTAAGAACTTAACAGAGATGACTTCTTTTGCTTAGAAAAATGCTTCACTGAAAATGGGAAAACTGGTTAGCCTGGCATATGCGAATAAATGAGTCACTAATATTACAGTAGGATAGCCTCTTCTATATTATAAATACCAGAAAAATATCCTGCTTTGAATTCTGATCTCCGTGCTAAGATTCAGGCTACTGAAAATGTGGGCACTAAACCAACTGATACATACATCTCTCAGTTGGTTGAGAACAAAGATCCTTTCTGAAGCCGTGATCATGGGATGATAGGACATCTCAAAGAAGATAATTCCCAGGCTGAAGAGATCCACTTTCTGAGGGGAAAAAATAATTGCATTTAGAAAGCCTTGATATGAAAGTATAATTTACCAGGGAATTATAGGATAAGGACTGTTACCTGAAATAAAGTTTGTGTAAGTACAAAACAGGTCACACTGGCAAAATATGAAGAATTCATTCTTAAAAATTATGGTTATAAAGGCTAAGTAATATATTTTATATTTAGGTGATGATAAAATATTTGGCATGATTTCTTTAAACATTTTCCTGGAAATTTATTTTTCTTTTTTGAGGCAGGGTCCCACTCTGTCACCCAGGCTGATGTGCAGTGGTGCAATCTTGGCTCACTGCAACCTCCGCCTCCTGGGCTCAAGTGATCCTTAAACCTCGGCCTCCTGAGTAGCTGGGACTACCGGTGTGCACCACCATGCCCAACTATTTTTTTCTGTGTAGTTTTTGTAGAAACTGCGTTTCACTATGTTGCCCAGGCTGGTCTCCAAATCCGGGGCTCAAGCAATTCACCCACCTTGGCCTCCTAAAGTGCTGAGATTACAGGCATGAGCCAACATGCTTGGCCTTCCTAGAAAATTAATGGTAACTGGTTTCGTTGTATCCACAGACATAGAAAACCACTGGCTGAAAACTGGAAATAATGGCTGAAGAGCAAGGACAACCGAGATTGCTCATAAGAATTTGCTTTGTTTTGCATCTTGACTAATCATCTTAAAAATGAAACACAGACCAAAATCTGCAGCTAACAGAAAAGGCCAGCTCCTGACTACAAGGTCACATGGTCTTCAAAAAGAAGGGAATCTTGCCATTTGTGACAACATGGATGAACCTAGATGACATTCTGTTAGGTGAAATAAGCTAGACACAGAAAAGCAAATACTGCATGATCTCACTGTTATATGGAATCTAAGTAAAAGTCTAACCCACAGTAACAGAGACTAGAATGGTGGCTACCAGGGGCTGGGAGTAAAGGGGAGATGCTGGTCAAAGGGAATACATTTTCAGTTATAACATGAATAAATTCTGGAGATCTAAAGCACAGCATGGTGACTATACTTAATAATATGTGGCTTCTCCTTTCTCATCCTTTATCCTAAATGCCATCCTTTCAAGAGATCTTCTTGGGTCAATCTGTTCTCTTTGTCACTTAGCTCCATCACAATTTGTGATTATATATTTTATTTTTTTACTTATTTATCGTCCGTTTCATCCACCAGTGGACAAGCTCCCTGGAGAGCTGGAGCCACTTCTGTTCCTGGCATCTTGCCCAAGATAGGGGTCAATTCACACATTCTTTGGATGGAGGAATAGGTGGGTGGATGGATGGGTGCATGGATGGATGCATGAACAGATGGATGCATGGATGGATGGGTGCAAGGTGGGTAGGTGGGTGGGTGGATGGGTGGATGGATAGACTGACTGTAAGCTCCTTGGGACCATGAGTCCTTCCTGGAGTGTGAACAAGTGGATGTCCTGACTATTTCAGCTGGGACTAAGCCCCAAATGCTGTGATTTAGATGTCCTATTACCTTAATTTTGAGATTCCTTTTCCCCACAAAACCCCGTACCTGGTTGTATGCAGATTTGGTGCTTCCTTGGACCTCTGGGCTTACATAGAGAGCAGTGCCAACCATCCCAGTTAAGTGACCTGTGTGGAGGAAAACAGAGGGAAAACTTCCCAATAATAGGACTATAGATGACATGAATTAAAAACAAACAAAGGTTTCTTACAAGTGAGGCATGATCTGTTAACTGTCTATACCACTCACAGGGAGCAGCAGCATGCATTGTACCAAATGAATAACCATAAGTCACATATGGCCACACACTCTGTTCTACACAAGGATGCCTTTGCTGTGGCAGAGGAAGGAAAGTGCCACATAGAAAACCCCAGATGGATCAGCTCATGAGGTTGAGGTTACCAATGTGAGTTAGTAACCTCACATTACCAACTGAGGTTACACAAAATACAACTGTCTACCCCTGGGAGCCAATTATTCTACTCACTGAAGCTCTAATTTCTTAAAGTTCAAAGAACAATTGATACATTAAAAGATTAACACATTTCCATAATTTCATTAATTTAAGGAACAATTAAAATCTGCTGTAGAATAAAACTTTTACAAGTAAAAAGCAGGTTTCAGGTTAAGAAATTCTGTGGTCTTTAACTCATGGATGAAAACATATAGTCTTCTGGGTTTACCTGAAGGGTCTGACTTAATCAAGTCTCCTGCCTGATCGTCTTGTTTGCTGTCAGCCTAAAAATATAAGTAAGCCAAATATCCAATTAAAACATGATATTATTCCATGAGAATGGCTTGAGTTTTAATTTTTTTCTAGTTTAGTTAACCCACTAATACAAGGCTCTGAGGAAACCCAATGAAATCAAGAGGAAGAGGGGCAATCACTATACAACTCTTTCTTTAGGATAGAAATATGCAAAAGCTTAGAGAAACCAATTTTTCAAGTAGCAAATGCCAAAAACAGAATCTATTTTCTAAGAAGAGTAAGAGTATATGAAAAACAACAAATTGATCTTTCAATTTTCCCATTGCTGTTACTTTCTCTGGGTCAATTTTTACTTTTCTTTTCTTGAGTCTGCTCAGCAAACATGTTCCACCCTGACTCATAGCTAATGCCTCCTGGGTAGCCTTACGTTGCTCCACAATGTGCAACAGTGTTGTCAATACCCTAAGTCACTATTCCCATTACAAGTGCCACCATCAGTAACACTGGCTTCAACATTCTTAGTGCTGGGCACTGTTCTAGGTGCTTTACCTGCATTCTTATTTATCTTGCTGACAACTTTTTGAGCTAGGCGCTAGTTGGTATTAGGCACACTTTACAAATGAGGTATTAATAGGTTAATTAATTGTCCAAGATTATGCCACAAAGCAGTGGCCGAGATAGGATTCTAGTTAGGTCAGTGGGACTCCACAGCCTGAACTCTTATCTATCTTACTGTGTTGCAGCCTTCTAGACATCAAGTTAAATTCTTTAGTTTGGGGATCAAGATTCCACCATCTGGCCCATCCTTGGTCTTGGCACTCTCCCATACATATGCTCCATGGGGACTATGATCAGGACTGAGTCCTTACTGTCTGCCTTCCCTCTCCTCCCTTTCCACACCTAGCCTCACCTTCCAACTTGGCCCGAATGGTTGTTCTCACCAGTAACTCAAATCCTATTTTCCTTTCTTGATCACCCTTAGAATTAAAACGCATTTCCTACCGATCTTGGTGCCTAATAATTTGGGCTTATAATGTGGAGTAAAATTTCTCCTCTGGCATTCAAGGCCTACCACCTACAAAACTACGCAACCTTCCAATGACTCCTCAACTGCCCAGCATCCTCTCCTACCCCCCGCACCTCACAGTCAGACAATATGCTGGTCTGCGCATAGCCAAGTCTGCTCACCCTGGGCACTTCGTGTATGCTGTGCTTTCTCTCTGGAATACCCATCCTGGTGTTACCATTCCCTGTCCTTAACCTCCACCTATTGGACTCCCATCCACTGTTTAAGGACATCTGAAATGCCACTGTTGTTATCTAGCCTTTCTTGATCCTCATAACTGTATGCTCTCCTGGTGTTTTATGTTTTTGAGCCTCATTTCCCTAAACCAAAAAAAAGCCTCTGAGGTATAATGCATCTAGCCCAGCGCCAGGCACGGTAGACCAAAATACCCAATTATTTCATAAAGTATTCAATGTCTCTGACATCAATATTTTTTCCAAGCCAATAATTTTGTGTACCTCAAGTGGAATACATTCACTCAAATATACTTACAATTTAAAAGCCTACAAGATCATTTGCAGCATGCCCCTTCAGGTTTGTATAATCTCCTGAGGATTAGACAGCATAGTTCTGTGAACGCACTATTGTATCTGCTAATACTTTCAGAATTATCAAAGCATCTGGGTCTGTTTTTAAGTACAGTCTAATTTTTAAAATACTTACAGAAAAGGCTAGATGGTCTGTTGCCAAACCAAAATCACCTATTTTCACATGGTCATCAGAATCCAGAAAAATGTTGACAGGCTTCAAATCCCGGTGAATCATTCCCTGTTGAAAGAGAGTGAAGAAACAATGGTTTGGAGTTACACCTACTTCCTAATTTAAAAGGCTAACCTAGTGATGAAATTATACGAGGTCTTCTCCCACAGACCACCCTGGTCCTGGCTATCTGGCCTCTGCAATGTCTCCTAACTGTCCTATGACCTCTTTACCATCTCCTAGTTCTACCTGGTGTTATCCATACCAGGTAAATTCTAAAAAGTTCTCTGTGGCATCCAAGGCCCCTTCCACTGGGTTCACCAAATTACCTTTCCCTCTGCTACATTACAAAACCTCTGCTCTGGTCAGGAGACATGCCATTTTTGTTCCTTCTTCTATTTCTTTCTTTGTACCATCTCCTCTTCATAGGATACTCTTGCTTTTTCCATGCATTCGCACTGTACCAACATTTGCAGGTGCCAACTCATTCATGAGCCTTCCACAGTAATTCAAACAGTTCAACTTGGCCATCCTCACTTGGCCATCCTCAGCACACACAGTAGGTGTGCAACAATTACGTGTTACATGAGATTGCTTTCTCATTTTCCTCATGGCTCGTAATGTGGACTGTTTCATGTATTATAAAAAATAATAATCTTTTACCACTACCTGAAGGTAAATTCTGGCTCCCTCCAAAAGCAACAAGTCCTTCTCAAGCATGGGACTTGTGCCTCTCTGTATTTCTAGATATGGCACAGTGTTAGATGCCCGCAAATGGATAGCCAATACTGAGCAAATTGGATAGAATGAAAGAGAGCACAGGGGGCATGGTTCTAGCATCGCAGGATAAAATCACAGTAACGCAGCTTTAGTGGCCCTAATTGGAACTCATTTCATTTCTAACCTTGCAAATTCTGCTACTACTAAATCATTTATAAACTACACATTTGTAAATTACAGCCCTTGCTTCTCAGTATAAATATGGTACAGAATAAACATTTGAAGGTTAAAGAATTTGAGGCAAAGGAGAAAAAACTAATGAATTTATATTGGTTACTGCATTAGACAATCCCATTTTAAAAATGTAAGTAGGGTTTCATTCTGAAGCTAGGCCTATTAGCATTTACATTATAATGGCAATTTCTAACTTTAAAATAACATTTTAGACATGCGACAAGCTACATTACTCAAAAAGTCTTATTTCTCTTCTTGCTAGATGACTTTCTGTGTTTCTCTGTGTTCCTAGGAAGGGCAGCACTAATTCAGTTAGAATCAAATAACTTGGCAGACATTAATCACATCCTTGCTTTTTTTTTTTTTTGACACAAAGTCTCATACTGTTGCCCAGGCTGCAATCTTGGCTCTCTGCAACCTCCACCTCCCAGGTTTAAGCAATCCTCCTGCCTCAGCCTCCTAGGTAGCTGGGATGACAAGTGTTCAACCATCATAGCCGGCTAATTTTTGTACTTTTAGTAGAGATGAGGTTTCACCATGTTGACCTGTCTGGTCTTGAACCCTTGTTCAAGTGATCCGCATGCCTCAACCTCCCAAAGTGCTGGGATTACAGATGGAAGCTACTGCGCCCTGCCCTAATTCTAAACCACTCAAGAAATCATCCTCACATTCCCTACATGTTCAAATATTTTCTCCTCTCCCAGAGGTTAACCAATTTTTTTTCTGTAAAGGGCCAGAAAATAAATACTTTAGGCTTTGCAGCCCCTGTTGCAACTACTCAAATCTGCCATTAAGGGAAAAAATAGCCACAGGCAATATATAAACGAACAAGCATAGCTATGTTCCAATAACCTTGGTGGCATTGAAATTTGAATTTCATGTAATTTTTATGTCATGAAATGTTCTTTTAATTTTTTACAACCATTTAAAAATGTAGAAGCCATTATTAGCTCACAGGCCATACAAGAAAAGTTAGTGGGTTAGATTTGACCTACAGGTCACAGTTTGCTGATCCTGTTCTAACCTTTAATGTTTTCTTAACATTTTTAAATGTTATACTCTGATACCTTGTAATATTCTATTGTCTCTTGGCACATTGTTCTCTTTCCCACAAAAATAGATTATGTCCATATTCCCATAGTTTTCCCTCTACTTCAGTTTTTCTCCAATCTTACATTTGATATTTTCATGCAGTCATAAATTTATGTAAACATAAGTCTTCAGATATGAAATGGTGTAAAGTTTACTTTCTCATGGATATAAGCTAATCCATCCAGAATCTCTCGAAAAAGCCTCCAGAGTCTGACAGTGTCTTGATATAGTCCCTGGTCAATGGTGTCTCGTAAAGTGCTCTTCTCACAGTACTCCATCTACACACAGACAAGGACAAATCAGGAGAATCTGATTATACAACAGCTTTAAGTTAAGTTGCATGACTGCAATTAACACAATCCTCCATTTAAAAACCTGTACCATGGGTTTTAAACAGTTATGGTAAAGACTTGGTTTTTTACACTGAGAAAAGAAGCCAACAGTATTAAAAAATACCTTGGGGGTAAATATGCACAATCTTAGCCCTCCAACATAACTATTTTAATTTTTTTACAGTATTGCTCATTTAAAAGTATGACTTGTTTAAAATACATATCACAATTAATATAAAAAAACTGACGATGTAGTAAAATTTTATTTATTGTTTTACAAGATCGCTTCCAAACCCAAATTTACAAGGAGGGTTAATTAATCTAATGATGTCATTAGCTTTTCTTACATTAAAGACAAATGATCTTCAAGTTTAGAGCAAAATATTATAAATATTAAAGCATTCAAGTCTTCTTGGGAGAGTGAGACGGGCTCTGCCTCACCCTTTCTTGAGTGTATTCATGTATCAGGAAACAGTGCAACATGACTTAAACCTTAAATCAACATGCAGCATTTGATTTACAAAACTAGCCTATATGTTTCAACTAGTACCAGAGTTGAGATTTATCATGAAGGGTTTTATTGTTTTTAAAGAGAGGAAGATCAGCCTTTGTTCTATCGTCCTCAGTAAAACTGACAGTAAACTCTGGCTCACCCTTCGGCTCTCACAAGGCATTCTCTGATGCCCACACTGTGATCCTGCTGCATGTTGGATGCACCTCCTTTGTGTACTTATATGCCATTCTAATTGTGTAGAAGCTAATGGAATATAACAGAGGATAAATAGTGGTTTGGGGGACAAATGCTTTATTATCTGTGTAAATGGTACCTCAAAGATATTTATGTTAAGGAATAACTAAACCAGCTCCAATTCCAGGAAAGCAAATACCTAATTCATTTCATTCAAAATGCTATAACTTGTCTCAGGGTTCCTTTTTCTGCACAGTTCTGCATCTCACATCTAAAGATCTGCCTGTCTGCAGTTATGACTGAAATACTAACAGTGACCCACAGTCCTGTTCACTTGGTGCAGAGACTTCTTTGTTTTATGGCCACCCCTCTGCTGGCAGAGCCCACCCCTGTTTAGGATATTGCTGCTCTGGCAGGTAGGCAGGCCAAAGCCTAGGCTTCTCTGTAACGCCCCAATGGAACTGGCTTGCATGTGTACTAGTCTCCAGAGGTTCCTGGAAAAGCCACTTTGCTTAAAGTCATGTTGGTGTTACTTCTGCACAGACAGACATGTGTGTGCATCATACCTTACTTGTCCAGATTCAGCTGGTTAGGCAAAGTGGAGTTTCTGTGCTCATGCAGTCTAGCATTTATGGAACTCAGATACAGTTCTAAGCACTTCACATGTTATTTATTCTTTACAAGTCTATAAGAGCTACTATTATGTAATTTATAGATGGGGAAACTGAGGCACAAGATGCTGAAGAACCTTGTCCGAGTTCAGTCCTAACAGGTGGATCCAGGATGTGAACTTGCACAGCCTGAGCCCAGTGCTGCCCTGTGGCGCATCCTGAAATACTGCAAGAAAGCATGAGTTCAAGGCTGGGGGAAAGGCCTCCATATGGTAATCATCTTGACTAACTAACTTTTGGTAGAGGCAGTAAGCCCTCCTCTGTCCATTATCTTGTTCCAATACCCTGAAACAGGCCCACCAGCCACTAGTGGGTGTTGTTACACACCAGGACCTCACCTGGATGTATAGATAGTGCACAGCCTCGGTCGTCACTGATGGCTCACTTTCATGGCAGCCATTCTTCTCATTGCAGTCTTCGTCCTAACCAAGAGGAACACACAAAAACTCAAAATGGGGGCCAAAATTAAGCAAAATCATCATCGTCGTCAAGTATTTGTGCCCACCCCTGACACAGGGCCAGCTGGTGTCTGAGGGGGAGTCAGTGAGCAGAACATAACCACTGTCCTTAGAAGCTCACAGCACTTAGCTATGAATCCATCCAATCCTGGGCTTTTTTGGGTTGGTAGGCTATTAATTATTGCCTCAATTTCAGAATCTGTTATTGGTCTATTCAGGGATTCAACTTCTTCCTGGTTTTAGTCTTGGGAGGTTGTATGTGTTCAGGAATTTATCCATTTCTTCTAGATATTCTAGTTTATTTGCATAGAGGTGTTTATTATAGTACTCTCTGATGGCAGTTAGAGGAGCTGGTATCATTTCTTCTAAAACTATTCCAAGCAATAGAAAAAGAGAGACTCCTCCCTATCTCTTTTTATGAGGCCAGCATCATCCTGATACCAAAACCTGGGAAAGACACAACAAAAAAAGAAAATTTCAGGCCAATATTCCTGATGAACATTGATGCAAAAATCCTCAAGAAAACACTGGCAAACCAAATTCAGCAGCACATTAAAAAGCTTATCATCCATGATCAAGTCAGCTTCATCCCTGAGATGGAAGGCTGGTTTAACATATGCAAAGCAATAAATGTAATCCTTCACATAAACAGAACCAATGACGAAAACCACATGATCATCTCAATAGATGGAGAAAAGGCGTTTGATAAAATTCAACACTGCTTCATGCTAAAAACATTCAATAAACGAGGTATTGATGGAATGTATCTCAAGATAGTAAGAGCTATTTATGACAACCCACAGCCAGTATCATACTGAATGGGCAAAAGCTGGAAACATTCCCTTTGAAAACTGGCACAAGACAAGAATGCCCTCCCTCACAACTCTTATTCAACATAGTACTGAAAGTTCTGGCCAGGGCAATCAGGCAAGAGAAAGAAATAAAGAGTATTCAAATAGGAAGTATTCTATAAGAGCTAGTAAAGCTCTTATAGACTTGTAAAGAATAAATAACATGTGAAGTCAAATTATCTCTGAAGATAACATGATTGTATGTTTAGAAAACCCCACTGTCTCACCCCCAAAACTACTTAAGCTGATAAGCAACTTCAGTGAAGTCTCAGGATACAAAATCATTGTGCAAAAATCACAAGCATTCCCATACACCAATAACAGACAGAGAGCCAAATCATGAGTGAACTCCACAATTGCTACAAAGAGAATAAAATACCTAGGAATATAACTTACAAGGGATGTGAAGGACCTCATCAAAGAGAACAAACCACTGCTCAAGGAAATAGGAGAGGACACAAACAAATGGAAAAACATGCCATGCTCACGGGTAGGAAGAAATATTGTGAAAATGGCCATACTGCCCAAAGTAATGTATAGATTCACTTCTACTCCCATCAAGCTACCAATGACTTTCTTTACAGAATTAGGAAAAACTATTTTAAATTTCATGTGAAACCAAAAAAGAGCCCACATAGCCAAGAAAATTCTAAGGAAAATGAACAAAGCTGGAGGCATCACGCTACCTGACTTCAAATTATACTACAAGGCTACAGTAATCAAAACAGCATCATGCTGGTACCAAAACAGATACATAGACCAATGGTACAGAACAGACGCCTCAGAAATAATGCCACACATCTACAACCATATGATCTTTGACAAACCTGACAAAAACAAGCAATGGGGAAACAATTCCCTATTTAATAAATGGTATTGGGAAAACTGGCTAGCCATATGCAAAAAACTGAAACTGGACCCCTTCCTTATACCTTATACAAAAATTAACTCAAGATGGATTAAAGACTTAAACCTAAGACCTAAAACCAAAAAAACCCTAGAAGAAAACCTAGGCAATACCATTTAGGACATAGGCATGGGCAAAGACTTCAAGACTAAAACACCACAAGCAATGGCAACAAAAGCCAAAATAGACAAATGGGATCTAATTAAACCAAAGAGCTTCTGCGCAGCAAAATAAACTATTATCAGAGTGAACAGGCAACCTGCAGAATGGGAGAAAATTTTTGCAATCTGTCCCTCTGACAAAGGGCTAATATCCAGAATCTACAAGGAACATAAACAAATTTACAAGAAAAAAACAAAAAACCAACCCCATCAAAAAGTGGGTAAAGAATATGAACAGACATTTTCAAAAGAAGACATTTGCAGCCAACAAACGTATGAAAAAAAGCTCATCCACGGCCGGGCGCGGTGGCTCAAGCCTGTAATCCCAGCACTTTGGGAGGCCGAGGCGGGTGGATCACGAGGTCCAGAGATCGAGACCATCCTGGTCAACGTGGTGAAACCCTGTCTCTACTAAAAATACAAAAAATTAGCTGGGCATGGTGGTGCGTGCCTGTAATCCCAGCTACTCAGGAAGCTGAAGCAGGAGAATTGCCTGAACCCAGGAGGCGGAGGTTGCGGTGAGCCGAGATCGCGCCATTGCACTCCAGCCTGGGTAACATGAGTAAAACTCCGTCTCAAAAAAAAAAAAAAAAAAAAGGAAAAGAAAAGAAAAAAAGCTCATCATCAATGGTCATTAGAGAAATGCAAATCAAAAGCATAACAAGATATCATCTCATGCCAGTTAGAAGGCAATCATTAAAAAGTTAGGAAATAACAGATACTGGAGACGATGTGGAGAAAGAGTAACACTTTTACACTGTTGGTGGGAATGTCATTAGTTCAACCACTGTGGAAGACAATGTAGCAATTCCTCAAGGATCTAGAACTAGAAACACCATTTGACTCAGCAACTCCAATATTGGGTATATACCAAAAGGATTCTAAATCATTCTACAATAAAGACACATGCACACGTTTACTGCAGCATTATTTACAATAGCAAAGACTTGGAACCAATCCAAACGCCCATCAATGGTAGACCGGATAAAGAAAATGCAGCACATACACACCACGAAATACTATGCAGCCATAAAAAAGAATGAGTTCATGTTCTTGGCAGGGTCATGGATGAAGCTGGAAACCATCATTCCCAGCAAATTAACACAAGAACAGAAAAGCAAACACTGCATGTTCTCACTCATAAGTGGGAGCTGAACAGTAAAAACATATGAGAACAGGGAGGGGAACATCACACACCAGGGTCTGTTGTGGGGTGGGGGAAAGGGGACGGAGAGCATTAGGAGAAATATCTAAAGTAGATGACAGGTTGATGGGTGCAGTAAACCACCATGGCACATGTATACCTATGTAACAAACCTGCATGTTCTACACATGTATCCTAGAATTTAAGTATAATAAGAAAGAACAAAAGAAAAAGGAAAAAGAAAAAATGGAAGCTCACAGCATTTTTGCAAGTTTGCTATTTCCAGAATCCTCTGTGTGGCTTACAGGTCTGTCGCTACACAGAACAACAATGGGGTAAACAGAAAACAGGTAGGTATTAAAGATGTGCAATCTACAGAAAGACTCCTTGTCAAGTCAGTTCTTTCTTGCCACTGATATCTATCCTATGGCTAAGAAGGGCAGAATGCACACAGGCTAATATTTGAAGGGTTCAATTTTGCTGGAATTACGTATTTTTTGGCAGTAGGCTTATTTCAGAAACACAAGACTAGAAATCCATCTTTAGCTGAAACCATTTAAAAGTAACCACATTATAGCCGGGCGTGGTGGCTCAAGCCTGTAATCCCAGCACTTTGGGAGGCCGAGGCAGGTGGATCACGAGGTCAAGAGATCGAGACCATCCTGGTCAACATGGTGAAACCCCGTCTCTACTAAAAATACAAAAAATTAGCGGGGCATGGTGGCGCGTGCCTGTAGTCCCAGCTACTCAGGAGGCTGAGGCAGAAGAATTGCCTGAACCCAGGAGGCGGAGGTTGCGGTGAGCCGAGATCGCGCCATTGCACTCCAGCCTGGGTAACATGAGTGAAACTCCGTCTCAAAAAAAAAAAAACAAAAACAAAAACAAAAATAAAAGTAACCACATTATAAAAGGGCACACTGACCTCAGACGTCCATGCTTGAAGAACATGCACTCAGCTGCCACTTACAGTCTATGACCCTCTATAACACTTTCTAAACCATTACTCTGTTTGTCCTCTACAGCTGATTTTCTTTCTCTATGTGATACTTTTCTTTAAAAAAGTCTTTTCCCACAATAGATATATTTGAATACTTATAAACCCAAGTGCAGAAAAAGCATTAGTTAGTATTTGACCACTTCTGATTTTTTTTTTCCTGAGGAAGAATTTTTAGAACATTTTCTTTTATCAAAGAAAATCTGTTAATCTCTTGGAGTCTTCTAACCCATCAATTAGGATGCCCATAGATGCTGCCCTTATCTAAGCAAAACCAGGATTTGATGGCCCCCTGTAATAATTACGTGCATAACAAATGCTAAAAACCAAACATTTACTTTGGCTTTAGCAGTAGTTTGGACTTTTTTTTTGAGACAGAATTTTGCTCTTGTCACCTAGGCTAGAGTACAATGACGCAATCTCAGCTCACTGCAACCTCTGCCTCTGAGGCAACCACTGCAACCTCTGAGTTCAAACAATTCTCCTGCCTCAGCCTCCTGAGCAGCTGGGATTACAGGCGCCTGCCACCAAACCTGGCTAATTTTTTGTATTTTAGCAGAGATGGGGTTTCGCCATGTTGGTCAGGCTGGTCTCAAACTCCTGACCTCAAGTGATCTACATACCTTGGCCTACCAAAGCGCTGGGATTACAGGTGTGAGCTACCACAGCCAGCATAGTTTAGATTATTTATGCTATTATTCCTGGCTAAATTTATAACTAATAAATTTTTATTATTTGTGATTTAATTGACAAGGGAACTACTTATAAAAACACACTGGCTAATACTCAGATCTCCTTCAAATCAATTGAACTGCTTATCTAAGAGTCTACACTTAGACCTTTCTTTATCTATTATGAATGAACCCTTATAACTGCTGGCAATTATATTTTTATTCCTGGTAATAAAGTAATTGCAGGCTGGGCATGTGGCTCACATCTGTAATTGTAGCAGTTTGGATGGCTGAGGTGGGAGGATCATTTGAACCCAGGAGTTCTAGGCTGCAGTAAGCTATGACTGCATCACTGCACTCCAGCCTGGGAGACAGATGGAAACCCTGTCTCTTAGAAAACCTAATAATAAAGTTGTTGTGTTCAGCCCCCAATAGTAGAATAATTCCCCACAGCCACAACTGACTGCTCCAGTAGTTAAAAAGCTTCACTCTGAACTCCACGCACCAGCATGAAGAGGCTCTTCTGGCCTAGGCAGAGGAAGATGCGGAATTAAAGGGGCTTTCAGGCTTTGAGGAGTTGTGCTTTTCAAACTTTTAAAAACCATAATTCACATGAAGAAATATACTTCATATCACAGCCAGTATACATACTTATGAGGTAAAGTTCCATGAACAAAGTTAAACTTTGTAACTAACTTTGCAGCTTTACATAGTTTGCAAACTTTGTAACTAACTTTGTAACTTTACAAAGTTAACCTTTAAAATATGATACATTGTGGTATTCACTTTTTTGAGACAGAGGCTCACTGTCTCCCAGGCTTAAGTGCAGTGGCACCACGTTGGCTTACTGCAACTCTGCTTCCCTGGTTCAAGTGATTATTGTGCCTGACTCCTGAATACCTGAGATTATAGGTGCATACCACCGCGCCTGGCTAATTTTTGTGTTTTTTAGTAGAGATGGAGTTTCACGATTTTGGCCAGGCTGGTCTCAAACTCCTGATCTCAAGTGATGTACCTGCCTTGGCTTCCCAAAGAACTGAGATTACAGGCGTGACCCACTGTCCCCAGCCTCACTACTCCTTTTTATGACATTACAAATAAAATAAATCTGGTTGTGACTGTTTACATTGATTTCATAACTCATTACAGCAAGTTTGTCCAACCTGCGGCCTGTGGGCTACACGCAGCCCAGAAAGGCTTTGAATGCAACCCAATACAAATTTGTAAATGTTCTTAAAACATTATGAGACTTTTTGCAGTTTTTTTAAGCTCATCAACTATCATTAGTGTTAGCGTATTTTATATGTGGCTCAAGACAATTCTTTTACCAATGTGGCCCATGGAAGACAAAAGTTTGGACACTCCTGCATTATAGGATCATGATACACAGTGTAAAAACACTGTTCTAGCGGGTAGCATATGAAAACAAGGAATAAAGATTAACTGATGTGGGACAGACTGAGGTAACTCTATGATTAGACTGTTTAGTTCATCAATTTGCATTCAATTCTCATTCTTAACCAGATAAAGTTTCTCAAACCCTTAGAAAACTGTTTTCATCACATACAAAAATGCAGTGCCTCAACTGACTTCTCTCTTCTGAAAGGAGATATGCTTTATTATATGGCTAAAGGTCTATAAATACACATAGGTAGAATGTATTTTAAATGAATAATCAAATTTCAAAATAGATGGTTTCTGTATTTGAATACCAGATTAAAGCTTTAATACTTTACCTAAGGTTTATGACATCAGACATCAATTATATCATGAATAAAATGGTATAATTTCTATTCATATATTTACCTGATTCTCACTTTTACTGTTCTCATCTTCATTGTCAAAGATAATATCACTTTCAGAATCTGAAGCAGGTCTGAAAAAGAGAAACAGAGAAATACTAAAGTAATAGAAATCCCTATTACAATAATAAAAACGGACACTTTCAAATATTAGAAAGCACAAGAGTCTAGAGATATCACACCATGAGCCCGCAGGCATCAATGTATACTCTACACTGTGCTGATTTGTATTTGCTATTATACAAAACACAGGACTCTTGATTTAATAAAAATTAGCCAGATTAAGTTTCCTGAAAAAATTTAATAACTAAGAGTAATCATAAAGTGTATCCACCTGGATAAAATAAAACAAAATCTTGAAAAGTAAACACCCAGGGTAGATTCTGAGAAGCATAAACTTTAGGATCATAATTACTGATTTGGTACCTTTTTGGGGTCTGCAGTTGGCACTGTATCAAGACTCCAAATTAGTTCTTAAATGTTTCACAGGGTTGCAAGCCCTTATCCAAAGGAATGTCCTATGAGAAATTCTATTAAATGTGTAAGATGGAAGTATGGGAAGTAATTTCTATTTTTCCTTTTTCCAGGGCTTGGATTTTAGAAATCTTTTGAAAATAGCTGGGGGTGGGGGGGAGTTTTTTTTTTTTTTTTTTTTTTTTTTTTTATTAGAGGTCCCAAATCCTAGGGACTAGTATAAGTCCACGGCCTTTTAGGGCCACACAGCAGGAGATGAGCAAGCATTAAGGCCTGAGCTCAACCTCCTGTCAAATCAGCAGCGGCATTAGATCCTCATAGGAGCACGAACACTACTGTGAACTGTGCACACAGGGGATCTAGGTTGTGCGCGTTTTCATCAGACATTAGATTCTCGTAATGCCTGATGATGGAAGACAGAAAAGTTTCATCCCGAAACTATTCCCCCAACTCCCATCGTGGAAAAATCGTCTTCTATGAAACTGGTCCCTGGTGCCTAAAAAGGTTGGAGACTGCTCCTTTAGATTGCATTTGGTTACTCTCTAAAGTGGGTTTAAAAACAAAAAGAAAAACATGGTCAACTCATCTGGATTTCTGTATGAATACCCTTTTCCCTGGCTTGGACTTGGTGGGATTAAAGTTGGGGAACGTTCGTTGGCCCAGGAGGCGGAGGTTGCAGTGAGCAGAGGACACGCCACTGCCCTCCAGCCTGGGCGACAGAGCGAGACCCAATCTCACAAAAGGAAAGAAAGAAAAGAAAGAAGGATGGAAGGAAGTAAAAGGAAAAAGGGGCAAGGAAAGAAAAAAAAGAAAGAAAGGAAACCAGGGGGCGCCTCAGAGGCAGCTGTTCCGCGCCGTGTGGTCGCTTACAGAAAGGACTGTGAGAAGACGCCGTTGCGCTCGTCGTCGTCGTCGTCGTCGTCGTCCTCATCGTCGCTGGAGCCCGGGCTGGCGGCGGGGAAGCGGGCACTGGCTGAGCGCTCGCCCGAAGTGCTCCACTCCACCGAGCTGCTGAGGATGGGCGGCGGCGCGGCGGCCTCCACGCTGCCCAGGCCGTCTGTGTCGCTGGTCGACTGCCCGCGCGCAGCTCGCTCATCCTTGCCCAGGGGCCCCGAGCCCGGGGGCGGGGTCCCCGGGCCTGCCGGCCGCTCATGCCGCTCAATCCAGGCGTTGTAGTAGCGCACAATGTTTTCGTGGTGCAGCCGTGAGAGCAGTGTCACCTCGCCCTTGATCCTGCGGAACTGCCGGCTGGCGGGGTTAATGGGGATGCGCTTCACCGCGTAGCAGCAGCCGTCCAACTTGTTCTGCACCTGCAGCACAGCCAGGGGAAGAAGGTCAGCGGCTCCGAGGCTTGCACAAACAGGCATTCTACAATGTGCCCCACTCCCCCATTCCCCCCCAAGGAAAGCCTGAAGCTCTAAATGAGACCCGCAGCTACAGTCAAGAACCACACGTCTGTAATTCTTAAACAAAAAAAGCTTTGGCTGCCACGAAATTCAGAAAACAGTCCACCTCAATCTAGATGTATTCCTGGAGAAAACATAATCTCCATTTTAATAATTTTACTGACAGTTACTTCCCTGGTTTTCTAATGTATGTGCTACCTAAATTTCTAAATGTCTTGATTCGAAGATAAAAATTATTTTCTAAAGGCAGGGTTAGGTTTTGGATGATTTTAGTTTCTCTCTCTCTCTTTTTTTTTTTTTTTTTTTTTTTTTTACACTTAAAGTCACTAAAAGCAAATTAAACTCCAAAAATATGAACCGATCTGAAAACAAAGGTTAATTCCTTGATTTTTAAAGTCATGTGAACTTGGGGAAATTATTTAATTTTCTTGAGACTCAATTTACTTATCTTTAAAATGGGATAATTTCCATTACCCCAAATGGTGACTGTAAAGCACTTGGATCAAGGCCTCACAGAGAAAGGTTATCAGCACAGTAAATAACAGCAATTGGTATTAACACAATCACTGCCCACTGATTTGGTTACATAGCTAAGATGATGTGTACTGAAACCAGAACAATACAATTAACAACACAGTAAAATAATAAAAATGAAAAAAAAAAACCAAAACCAAAAACAACAACAACAAAAAACATTGCAAAGGCAAGTCCCCCATCCCACATAAGAGGCATCCTTATGCCAGGCAGTTTCACTATGTAATTGGGGTGACAGAAGTAACTTTAATAAAGTCTTATTCACTGGAACATTGCAGTCCCATCTGTGCAGGTCAGCCGAGGTGATGATATACTCTAGAAAAGCAAATGCCATGTGGCCATGGGTGACAGGAGAAATTAGTTGATTACAAAACACAAAACAGAACATCATTCTTTTGTTTGGCTCACGTAAACTAATAAAAGTCTAGGTGAAGTCCTGGGAATTGGGAGGGAGTACTAGAAAACTGAGCTTCGGATTATCTTTTTTTGTATGGAATTAGTAACAAGAACACATACTTTGTAGTAATACAGAGGTGGTTCTGAATGGTGGTTTTATCTCTTAGCAGAGGTGTATTATATCAGGCAAAGGACAAATCTTCTCTCAGCTTCAGTTCCCTCATCTAGAGAATCAGAATCATACCTATATTGTAAGAATGTCCTGAGATTTAAAGATAAGGTTTGTGAACCACTTGGCACACAATCTGAAATATAGCAGGTGCTCCAAAAAAATGACAGCCCTGTGTTCTTTTACTGTCATGTTAATAGGGAAGAGGACAGTGTAGGGTGGGGGGTGGGAATCTTGGCATTATCTTTCGATCTCACGTCTCGGTACACATCATATATGAAATGACTTGGGAATGAAGGTTGCTACACTGGAAACCCCTAGGAATTCATTTGCTGAAATGAAAAGGTGCAGAAACAGTAATGGGTTCAACTGCTAATGAATGCTGGATCGCTGGGCAGGCTGCCCTACTCTGACCCAGAAGCATAGAGATGGGATGTAAGGGCTGTGGATTCTCATAGGGAGAAACTACTGGAAACCGTGGGGGCTTAAATTACTCAGGTTTTGTTACATGAGCTTATCTATTAAGTACTTGTAAGTAGATGAAATTTCTTCTTAATGATTTTAGTTTCTTAATGTTCTAAATTCAAGAATCTAAAATAAAGTAAGTTAAAGGCCTTAAAGTGACATTGTGAGTTAAAGAAACAGTATATGCTTCAATCATCCCCTCCTCTTAGACATAATTATGATCTTTCTGATCAGGATATCTGTCTTGCTTGTCTTTCTTTTACCACAGGAAAACTAATTTAATTCATTTTTCAGTGTAAAAGTTTTTCTGTGGTAACAGCAATGCTTCCTAACGACACTCTCAGTATCCTAAGCAGACAATATGCCTGATGGTGGGTCACCTTCATATGTGAAAGAAGACATGTAGTGCCGTATATAGACTTAATACAATAATCTGGGTCTCCTAATTCACAAAGAAATACTTCAATTATACAAAAACAGCTGAATCCTCTTTCTACAAGGGGCAGATAATAATAAAAGTCACCCAAATGGACTGGAAAGAAGAAAGGAAGACCTAACAACAGCACACCTTAATAATACATCGCTACCTTTTTGTCCCAATAAGAGCTGGAAAATAAAAGCCATTGAGACCTGCTGGGACCATTTCCCAGTTTGAAGTCCATCTCTCCTCTAACCTCAGAACCTTTTTCTCTACAGCAACTCTGAGAGCAAACAGGAAAAAAAGAGAACAATGTTCTTTCTGACCCAAAGCACACAAAAACATTCTTTCTGTGGAGGTCTTGATTCCACTTGAAGTGCTGTTATAATCACGTGTGTTTCACGTTAATGCTCCACATGAAGCAAGGAAAGAGAAATGGAACAACTCTTAACTGTGTCCAGTGTAACTTAAATAAAACCTTTAACTCTAGGAAGGTGACGATGAGCATAGTATTGAACAGCCATATTCACTTCCCTCCCCACTCCCAAAATAGAAGTCAAGTCCATGAGTCTTTGTGGAAATGGAACAGAGAAGGAGGTCTACAGGGGACTGGGGATGACTCGGTACCACACCTTGATGACAGCTCCAAAAGCTCCTTTACCAAGAAGCTGTAATTCTTCAAATTCAATGAAATATCGGGAAAACTGTCTCTGTGTCTCACTAAAGAAGGCAGCACTGGGTAGCCGGTTGCTAGGAATAACAGTCTCAACATAATCTTGTCCTCCAGAATCTGAGATAAAACAAACAGCAAGAGGCACATGAGGCACTGGAAATTTAGGAAGAGCTACATAGCCAACGATGATGCAAGCCCTTGAAGAAGAGCCCCCAACCAGTAGTTTGAAAAATTACCTCTTACCTGAGTGGCCTTTTAAAACTTTTCCTAACCTTGCCTTCCTTAAAGTAGGCAGAAACATATAATTAGCCCAAGTTTAGAGGCGGGAGTTATACAGAGTAAGTGACTTAACTGTAGAATTAGAACTGAAACCCAGGTCTCATGATCCATCCCAATCTCTACTGAGGTTCCTTAATCTGAGGTTCAGCAGGAAAAATCTAGTTACATTGCACTAGGGTGACTAAACACTAAAAGAGGTACACCAATGATGGACACTCCATCAGTAGAGACTACAAAAATCAGGGTGGCAAAACAGTCCCATGCACATGGCACTCATCAAACTCATGCATGTAAGTGTAGTTCAGAATAAAAGACATAAAATAAATAATACATGCAGCCTCTTCCAGCTTTAGGTTTATGTATACGTTCAAAATAATTTAATGTGAAACAGGACACACATAAAGAATGGTAACAGACTCACCTTCAGGACTTTGTTCCACTAAAGGCATTTTTGGTTGAGGATTTATAAAGCTGTGTTTCAACAACTGCTGGGGACTCCATCTTTCCTTGTCATCCAAGCAAACACACCTTGGTGAGAGGGAAGTAAGAATCTTAGCATCACACACAATCAGAGCTCAGCTAGTTAATCCAAGGCATTAACTATGGGTTAATTTTTAAAAGAAACACATTAAAGAATTCATGTTAT
Organism: Sapajus apella; assembly: GCF_009761245.1. Taxonomy (NCBI): domain Eukaryota; kingdom Metazoa; phylum Chordata; class Mammalia; order Primates; family Cebidae; genus Sapajus; species Sapajus apella. The sequence goes on from NW_022437062.1 coordinate 780,901, forward strand.
TTATAGAAAAGAATGTACTCATAGGTGAATTTAAATTAATAACCATTCCTGCAGGATTTACATGCTAAGCAACAGGCTGGGTACAAGAGGCAAATGAAAAAAAAAGGCATCTCTAGATAGAGAAGACTTACTCTCGTGAAACAATTTTTTGAAAGTCTAAGGTAGCACAAGTAGGCTATAAATTTTTACCTCAGTTTAACAGTTTAATGCCTTGTCATGAGAAACTAAGCCTTTCCAGGAACTAGTCATCAATAAAGCTTTCTGAAGACAAAGCAAATCAGAGAGTTGGTGCAGGAGCATGGCTCAGTATGATGAGCTTTAGATGAAGCCTGCTCATTACAGGATGAAGTTGGAAACATTTAGGGAATACTTTTTTCAAGTCCTATATTTTACTACATTCTTTCTTTCTTTCTTTTGAGGCAGAGTCTTGCTATTGCCCAGGCTGGAGTGCAGCAGTGATCTCAGCTCACTCCAAAGTCTGCCTCCTGAGCTCAAGCAATTCTCCCAGCTCAGTAGCTGGGAATACAGGCAGATGCCACCAGGCCTGGCTAATTTTTGTATTTTTTATAGAGATAGGGTTTCACCCTGTTGCCCAGGCTGGTCTCCAACTCCTGAGCTCAAGCAATCTGCCTGCCTCGGCCTCCCAAAGTGCTGGGATTACAGATGTGAGCCACCACGCCGGGCCTCACATTCTTTCTGTTAATCTTCATTCCTTGAATCCATTAACTTACTGTTTAATGGTATAATAGGCAATTCTTGTTTTGTTTTTTAATGAAGAAAAACAAGCCATACTTTAACGCAGGGCTTCTCAAAGTGGAGTCCCTAGCCAGTAGCATAAGTATCCCCTAAAAAAATCTTAGAAATACAAATTCTGCTACACCCCTGACCTAGTAAATCAGCAGCTCTGGGAGTTTGGACAGTGATCTGTGCCTTAACAAGAGCTCTGCATGATTTCAATGCAAGCTGAAGTCTAAGTTAAAGTCTATGTGGTTAAATTCTAACTGATTTAAGCGGGCCTTTTTTTTTTTTCTTTTTGAGATGGAGTCTCACTCTGCCACCAGGCTGGAGTGCAGTGGAACATTCTTGTCTCGCTGCAACCTCCGAATCCCTGGTTCAAGTAATTCTCCTGCCTCAGCCTCCTCAGTAGTCGGGCTTACAGGCATGCGCCACCACACCCAGCTAATTTTTTTGTATTTTTCGTAGAGATGGAGTTTTACCATGTTGGCCAGGATGGTCTCCATCTGCTGACCTCGTGATCTGCCCGCCTCAGCCTCCCAAAGTGCTGGGATTACAGACGTGAGCCACCGTGCTCAGCCTAAGCTGGCGTTTAAAAAAAATTTTTTTTTTTCTGAGACAATGTTTTGTTCAGTCACCCAGGCTGGAGAGCAGTAGCGCGATCATCACTCATGGCAGCCTCAAACTCCTAGGCTCAAGGGATCCTACTCCCTCAGCCTCCTGAGTAGCTGGGATTATAGGCATATACCACCATGCTGGAATGCTTTATTTATTGTAATTTTATTTTTTTTGAGACAGAGTCTTGCTCTGTTGCCTAGGCTGGAGTGCAGTGGCACTATTTCGGCTCACTGCAACCTCCACCTCCCAGGTTCAAGTGATTCTGCTGCCTCAGTCTCTCAAGTAACTGAGATTACAGGCAAGTGCTACCATGCGTGGCTAATTTTTGTACTTTTAGTAGATATGGGGTTTTGCCATGTTGGCCAGGCTGGTCTTGAATTCCCAACCTCAAGTGATCTGCCTGTCTCAGCCTTCCAAAGTGCTGGAATTACAGGTGTGAGGCACCATGCCCAGCTGTGCTGGAATACTTTTTAAAAAATCTTTATTTTTAGTAGAGATGAGGTCTTACTATGCCACCCAGGCAGGTCTTGAACTCCTGGACTCAAGTGATCCTCTCACCTAGGCCTCCCACAGTGCTGGGATTATACGCATGAACCACCAAGCGAGACTACTTTCATTACAATGGCCCAAGTAGTATGACTTGGTAACACTTGACCTTTAATTAAACAATATGCTTAAGAGAATCAACTGTCATTGTGAATTCTGGACTTACCATTTGTATAAGATACTGTATTTTTCTTTAAATTTACAATTAATTTTTAATTATATAATTAAAACATAAGTACTTTCTCCTTGCAAATATTAAAACATTACTGATGATAAAGCCTTTGACCAACCTCCCCTTCCAATTCTTTCTTCCACTAAGTGTGTATCATTGTAGAGCTTTTTCTATGCATTTACATTACATAAACATACAACAGTCCAAACAAAATAGTATTATTTTTTGGATATTGATTTTTTTAAGCAATATCATGTTGTATATATTATTCTTCAATTTTCTTTTTTCTTTTTCTTTTTTGGGAGTTTCGCTCTTGTTACCCAGACGGGAGTGCAATGGCACGATCTCGGCTCACTGCAACCTCTGCCTCCTGGGTTCAAGCAATTCTCCTGCCTCAGCCTCCCAAGTAGCTGGGACTACAGGCGTGCTCCACCATGCCCAGCTAATTTTTGTATTTTTAGTAGAGACAGGGTTTCACCATGTTGACCAGGATGGTCTCGATCTCTTGACCTCGTGATCCACCCGCCTCGGCCTCCCAAAGTGCTGGGATTATAGGCGTGAGCCACCGCGCCCGGCCTCAATTTGCTTTTTTCATTCCACCATGTGTCTTGGAGCTCTTTCTAAGCCAGTGCTTAAATATCTTTTTTTAAAACTTCTGAGTAGGCATGGACCTACCAGAATTTATTTACACATTCTCCTACTGTTGAGATTATTTCCAATTTTTCACTTGTATACACACATACAAAATGCTGCAATAAGCATCCCTATACATGCCCTGTTGGGTTTCTGAAGTACATCATCAACTCTAACTCAATTGTGACACAAATGCTATTGATTTGAAAGTAAATTTGCATCAGAAAAATGTTAAAAAGCCTACCTAGAATGTACAGTATTTTTAAGAGATTTGTAGCCACCAAGATCTCTCTGAAATGAACTTCTCCATACTAATAATTTTGGCAACAGGGTAGCCATATATAGAAAAGGTTCAGCTTTGAACCAAAATGGATAAAATGCCTGGAAACATCACATTTCTTCTCACTCTCGAGGATAGTGATGAAAACCAGCACTGACTAAGCCTGGGCCAAGTGCCAGGCACTTATGGGTGTTAACTAATTTAATACTCAAAACCACCTCATGAGGTAGGCGGTGCTATTATCCCACCTTCACAGAGGAGGAAACTCAGAGTAGGGAATTAAGTCACTCAGCCAGTAGTGTGTAGAGGAGGGACCTGAACCCAGATGTTTGGCTCTAGAGTCTTATCCATCAAAGAGGCTGATTTGAAACAAAATTTTTCTCCAAAGGGTGTTCACCAATATGTAAAAATATAACTACAAATGGAAGGTTGCTGTTTTCGTTCTTCATGAATGGCTTTTTTCTTTTGTTAACTAAGGCTGGACAAAAAAGTTCCTAAAACAGTTCTCAGCAGCTCCTTAACCAAGCACAGTCTATCAAACCACTCCAGGGAGGGGAGTACACAAAATATTCTAAAGAACAATCTTGCCAGGCGTGGTGGCTCACGCCTGTAATCCCAACACTCTGGGAGGCTGAGGCGGGTGAATCACGAGGTCAGGATATCGAGACCATCCTGGCTAACACGGTGAAACCCTGTCTCTATTTAAAAAAAAATTAAAAAAAAAAAAAAAGAACAATCTTGTTAAATGAATAAGAAATAGTGCTGATCTCAAATTTGAACCTGACAAAGAATAGAGTTATTTTCTTTAAGAAGAAAACTAGAGCCGGGCGCGGTGGCTCAAGCCTGTAATCCCAGCACTTTGGGAGGCCGAGGCGGGTGGATCACAAGGTCAAGAGATCGAGACCATCCTGGTCAACATGGTGAAACCCTGTCTCTACTAAAAATACAAAAAATTAGCTGGGCATGGTGGCGCGTGCCTGTAATCCCAGTGACTCAGGAGGCTGAGGCAGGAGAATTGCCTGAACCCAGGAGGCGGAGGTTGCGGTGCGCCGAGATCGCGCCATTGCACTCCAGCCTGGGTAACATGAGTGAAACTCCGTCTCAAAAAAAAAAAAAAAAAAAAAAAAAAAAAGAAGAAAACTAGAAAAATTTTAGCTACTGAGCCCATTCATTTTGCTACTAAATGGGAAAGGAAAGGTACTTCTACTTAACACCTGCTAGTGCTGTTTTTTAACAACACACAATGCTACTGCTAATCTTGACTAAATTACTCTTGATCAATGAAGAAGGCAGAACACTAAAGGTGATATTTTGAAGATGGAAATGAGGCTTTTCATCTGTGATTCTAACATGATATTTGTCATTTTAGCCAACCTAAAATGAGTGCATTAAATAAATACTTTAAAACGTCCATTGCATTAAAAAGATAGCATAAAATATTTCTTTAGAAATCTTAATATTTTCATATACTTTCAGGAGAGAAACCAACATAAAGAATTAAAGTTGGCCTCTTTCCACAGCTGTATATATATCATTTTCACTTTACACGAAAACAATCTCATTCAAACACAAGTGCAGCTACTTTCACATCTGCAATGGTAAGACCATGAGGGACAGTGCGTCACAATATAAACCAGGCCAACTAGCTACTGGGATAGATGGAATAGTGAAAGAAATGTGAAGGGTAAAAGAAATGTTGCAAGTGGAAGAAGTGAATAAAAGCAAGTGATGAGGAAAAAAGAAGGTAAGAAACAAGGAGTCAGAAAGGGAAGAAACCAGTCTAAGTCAACTTCTACAGGACAGATGGATCAGAGGAACATCTGGAAAAATCCAGACTGAAGAGATTTTATCTCCTATTTAACAGAAATAGAGAACTTAGCTTTGGTTTAGACTGAAAACAGAGGCAGCACTAAACTAGAAAACATTTAAGTGAAGGACCTGGACAAACATCTTAGGCCTGAAGAAACATCTCAAGAAAGGTTCTCCCAAACTGGTTAAAAATTGCCTTTGTAATTAAACATGCACCTGTGATTTGCAGGTAGTGAAAATCCTCTGCCTAGAGTAAGGAAGTCGTGTGCATTGTACAACTTAGATGAATGAAACAGGGAATGAAGAATGGTTAAGGGGCTGAGCATGGTGGCTCAAACCTGTAATCTCAGCACTTTGGGAGGCTGAGGCGGGCAGTCATGAGGTCCAGAGATGGGGACCATCCTGGCCAACATACTGAAACCCCGTATCTACTAAAAATACAAAAATTAGCTGGGCGTGGTGGCACATGCCTGTAATCCCAGCTATTTGGGAGGCTGAGGCAGGAGAATCGCTTGAAGCCAGGAGGCAGAGGTTGCAGTGAGCCAAGATTGTACCACTGCACTCCAGCCTGGTAATAGAGTGAGACTCCATCTTAAAAAAAAAAAAAAAAAGATGGTTAAGAAGCACAAGGGGCAGAATCTCACTCCCAAAGTTGTTTTTGAAATAAGGAGCCTCATCTTTAACCCCTTAGGAACCAGAGCAAAGGTCAGTATTTAGGATACCTAGGGCATTTCTCACCGTAACAATCTTTACTGACTTCCAAGAACATACCATTAGTCCTCCAAAAGGAGTTTGAAAATCAAGTGTGAATTCCAAGTGAATTTCAGAGAATGCGGTAGTTAAAAGAATCACAAACCTATGTGAGAAAACATATGAGACTAGAATGGGATTGAGAGAGCAAAGAATGAAGTCCTGTTCCTCACTTTTCAGCTTCCACATCACTTGGATCTGTCTGGCACACTAGCACAATCAAAAGCACAGGAGTAAAGTGCTATTAGAGAGAATCTCAGTGATACTCACTTCTTTAGAAAATCTTGAAAGTCAGCTGGCAAGTCACTAGGGATGGTCACAGGGTACTCTCCACATTCCTGTCCTTGGCTGAGGGACAGCAGCAGAAGGCCAAGACGCCAAACATCTCCTTTCTTCCCCGTTTTATAAGGCAGAGCATTGTCACTAAAACGAACTCGGGTTTGCTCAAACACATCCTCCTTGCAAATGTCTGCAAGCCGCTTGGAAATGCTATAGTCCGTAATCTTGACGGTACCCTCTGCATCCACCAAGACATTAGATGCACTCAGGACCTTATGAACCACAGAATTGCTGTGCAGATAATCAAGGCCTGAAAGGAGCTGAGCTGCGTACCTGCGAAGCTGATGCACAGGGATGGGGCCTGAGTGGCTCAGGTGTGCAGCAAGAGAGACCCCACTAATGTGCTCCACTAAAATGTCCACCACTATGGAGTCATCTTGCTCTTTGAGATTCATTGCAAGGTAGCGTACTACATTTGGATGGCTCAATTTCACCAGTGAGTTGAATTCTGTTTCTGTTCCTTGAATCTGATAAGGAAAATTAAAAAGGTTAATATTGGGCCAATCAGCATTAACTTGGGTTTCATTTCAAAAGTGAAGTATATGATGACACAATATGATGGGAATTAAGAAACAAACAAACAAACAAAAAGCTAAACCGAAAGTGAAGTATTTGATAAAAAATATACTTTCGAATGAGAGGAGAACAAATATGCCCTGAAATGAATCCTCCCCAAACCATATGGCCAACCTAATAGTTCATAAAGATGGAAAAAATTTAGTTAATCCTCAGCTTCTCTAATCCCAAAACCTAGTGTGCAAATACTACAAAATTAGTGAGCGGGTTTAAAAATAAATTTCTTTTGAGGTATGGCTACCAGAAAAAAACAAACTTTAATTTAAAAATAACCTTTTTTGATTTAATAAAGATCACTGTCAACATTTTAAAAATTAGGATGATGGAAAATACCCACATGTTATCTATGTGGTCACCACTCAAAGATAACTCAAGATTTTGGCACATTTACTTTGTTTTCTTTCTATACATAAATACACATACATTTCTGAACAAAATGCTTTATCTACAATTTTTGTAAACCTTGTTGTTATATAACATTGCAATATGCAATACTGAACATTCTCCTTATGCTTGGTTATATATTATAATTTATAAATTAACTTAAAAATCTTCCAGTCCCCCAAAATTGTTTTCAAGCAGTATTTTTTTCTTTTTCTTTTTCTTTTTTTTTTTTTGGAGACAGGGTCTCACTCTGTCACCCAGGTTGCAGTGCAGTGGCGTGAACACAGCTCACTAGAGTCTCAGCCTCCTGGGCTCAAGCAATTCTACCACCTCCCAAGTAACTGGGACCACAAGTATGTGCCACCATGCCCAGCAATTTTTTCATGTTTCGTAGAGACAGGGTTTCACCATGTTGCCCAGGGTGGTCTCAAACTCCTGGGCTCAAGTAGTCCTCTCACCTTGACCTCCCAAAGTGCTGGGATTACAGGTATTAGTCACCGCACCCAGCCCTGAAGCAATATTTCAAGAGTAGGGAAAGAAAGAAGAATTGCAAAAAAACACAGTTATTTAGGCCCAGTTGTAAAGATGATACTCTGAATGCCACACTAAGGGCTGAGAAAGGAGGTTAAGAAGGCAGCAGGAAGAACTTTGACCATGTTGTGAAAGTTCTGAAAGCAGAAGCAAGGGACAAAAAGGTAGTCCTTCACTGTCGTCTCTGGTCACGCAGTTCTCATACTGCTCTGGACCATCTTTGCAAGGGAACAAATGCAGAGCTATTTTGTTCTGCCATCTCCTAAAGCTTGAGATTAGGCCTTTTGATCAGTCAGCCACCTTGTATGCTTACCTGCTTTTTGCACTTATCAATCTTCTCTTTTTCTTGACTGGTAAGGAATGGACCCATTTTTTTCTGCCACTGAAGGACCCACTCATACAACAAGACAAAGCAGCCAGTGGCTGTTTCCAAAGCATTGTAGACTAACTTTCCAAGTTGTTCGTCACTGCCTGCACATTAAACAGAAAGTGTAATTAAATTCCACTGGTATGTTTTCAGTGGCAGGCAAAAAGGGATGGGGTAATACATATTCTTCAGTTTAACAATGGATACCATGCATGGAAAATATGACTTTATGTAATAATGCTCTTTTGTAAACTATTTCTGATATATGGCAATATACCCAGAGTCCTAACATAATTTTTTTATAAGGGGCAAGAATCAACAATTAGATCTTAGTATCAGACCAAATAAAGAGGCCAATGTTTGGCCAGGCATGGTGGCTCACTCCTGCAATCCCTACACTTTGGGAGGCCGAGGCAGGCAGATCACCTGAGGTCAAGAGTTCAAGACTAGCCTGGACAACACAGTAAAACCCCGTCTTTACTAAAAATACAAAAAAATTAGCCAGGCATAGTGGCAGGCATCTGTGGTCCCAGCTACTTGGGAGGCTGAGGCAGGAGAATCGCTTAAACTCGGGAGGCGGAGGTTGCAGTGGGCCTAGATCTCGCCATTGAACTCCAGCCTGGGTGATAAGAGCAAGACTCCATCTCAACAACAGCAATGTTATTTTCACAACAAGTTTACCTTTGCTGACTGTATATACTGGTGTACCCTCATACAGCTAAATACCAACCCAACTAAAATGATAGAAAAAATATGGAAATAGAGAACAAGCCATCAAGATCGATGTAGATTACTGTGCACAGTAAAACAGTAATTTGAAAATCTGAATACATCAATAACTTTCCAAATGGAATATTTGAATATGCTCAGTAAATACAAATTGGTCAGTGCTTTGGAGGGAAAGAACAAGAGATGACAGTCTAGATTTGAAGCTAGAAAACGAGACACATTTATTTAGTAATAGTCATATGGTTCTCACTTACACATGGGAGAGCTAAATTTCTGTAACACCAAAAGTTTTCTTACAAAAATCTCTATTTTGATTAAAACAAAAATAGAAAATTCTAAAAAATTGGAAAAGGAGAAAAAAATCACCATTTTGTTTTATTTTTCTTTTAGTTTCCTCTATTCCCCTTTACCCCATAATTTACCAAATCATAGCACCTTCACACTATTGACATTTTGGACCAGGTAATCTCTGTGGTAGGCAGCTGTTTTGTGCACTGTAGGATTTCAGCAGCATCCCTGGTCTCTACTCACTAGATGCCAATAGCACCATGATCCCAATGTTAGCCATTAAAACCGTGTACAAACATCACCAAATGTCCCCCAGGGTACAAAATTGCCCCCACCTGATAACCCCTGATATATAGCATACTGCCTTTTTCTCTTACCACATAAATAATAGTTTCCCATGATGCTACACTATCTTCATAATGAAAACAAATTTTTAAAGAGATACTGATAATTGTCTTTTCCACCTGAATGATCAAAAGTGAAGTAACCTGTGTATAGATAATAAAGGTGTATCAGCAAAAATACTTAGGAGAAATCTGGCTGAACTAGCTCACTTTGACTTTTTATCTGAGAAGCTGTTTTTATTTCATGGGAACACTGATTAAATTTAGAGATTTTAATTAAAATGATCTATTATGCTAGTAATAAATAATTCCTGACAGTCTTAGCCTAAGGGGAAAAATTCTCCTGCCTTCTAAAGTTTGTCAACCAAAGGAAGCCACCTGTGAAATGTGGGATCTAAGCAGTCTACTAGAGGCACATGGCATTAAATGTTTATGGGACAGAGTATGATGTTATTTACACAAAGCCTAATTAAATTTGTGTTTTGCAGTACAGTGTCTTGCAATACTTGTTTCCCTAATTGGGGCTAGGCAAGCATTTCATAGTCACTGGGGCTTTTTAAATCATAATTTTAGTGCTGCCAGCCTCTTCTTGTCAGTTTTTCATGATGGGGACAAAAAAAGGGACAAAAGAATATACTGCGATGAGGGTGAGGAAAAATATATGAACAAAAGAACTCTGACGGAAACTCTACGATATGCCCACCATGGTCATTTATGCAGACAGTCTCTACAGTGCTCTATCCATAAGTTCTATCTTCTCTCTAGTTCCAACAACTTTAAAATGACAAACAAATATTAATTGCTTTTTATACAAATACTTCATTGAAAACAAAAAATTAGTAGTTAATCTTTTATAAAGAACATTTCATAGACAATTAGGGCATATTTTATTTTATTTTATTTATTATTATTATTATTATTTTTTATAGATGGGGTTTCACCATGTTGGTCAGGCTGGTCTTGAACTCCCGACCTCAGGTGATCCACCTGCCTTGGCCTCCAAAGTGCTTGGATCACAGGTGTGAGCCACTATGACCGGCCAATCAGGGCATATTTTAAAAAATCAGACCCATTGTGAGAAAACAAAATGAATAATTTATTTGGTGATTTTATTAAAAATTCTCCAATTGAAAGTATGTCTCCCAGTAAGGGTATTAACTATGGTGGATCTGTCTAATGAGTACCAGTGAGAATAAGAGACCAAGTTAAGGTAATAAGAAATTGGATTAATTTGCCTTCTTGATTTCCCCAGGTAATTGGAAGTAGCGAGTTTTACATTGTCACTTTGTGAATCTGAAATGCCTCTGGGTCAATGACAGTTTCAGGTCCAAAGCCAACCACCATGACCAAAGTCTTGAACCTGCCCAATGGTTGCTTTGTCTAAATATGGTAGCTCTGTATATGTGCAGGGTCCTGTACTGTCCAGGCTGCTGCTTGTCTGCCAAGGTTAAGTATCTTGCTCACAGATTATTAAGAAGTTTGGTTTCTTCTTCCTCCACCTGCTGCCTGCTCCCTGGCAACTCTTTTGCTTCTGTGTATCTCCTTATAGAGGAAGAGGAAAAAAATGCGAAAAGAAAGCAAACTCAATTCATGTAATTTGGCTACCTGTTACCTGTGGTAAAAATATTCATGGGATTGAAACTGAAAAGCTAATTGCCAAATTCACTATGTACAAATAATTCCTATACCAACAATACTGGTTTTATCTCTATTAGGGCAAAGGAAGAGTTATCAAAAACTTGACTTTAGTATGAAAAATTCAAATTCTGAATTGCTGAACCAGCTTAATTCCAAATAGCCATGAGTGGACAAAACTTCTAAATAAGACATATAGAAAATAAGGTGGTCGGCCGGGCATGGTGGCTCATGCCTGTAATCCCAGCACTTTGGGATGCCAAGGTGGGCAGATCACCTGAGGATAGGAGTTCAAGACCAGCCTGGCCAACATGGTAAAACCCCATCTCTACTAAAAATACCAAAAATTAGCTGGGCATAGTGGCAGGTGCCTATAATCCCAGCTACTCAGGAGGCTGAGACAGGAAAATGTCTTGAACCTGAGGTGGAGGTGGCAGTGAGTTGAGATTGCGCCACTGCACTCTGGCCTGGGCAACAAGAGCAAACCTCCATCACACAAAAAAAAGAAAAGAAAAGAAAAGAAAGTGCTCTTCCTGGTCAGGTATAACATGCCAAGTAGGAAAATGCCAAGTGGATCGATATCCACTTAAGAAAATAAGATCTGGCCGGGCGCGGTGGCTCAAGCCTGTAATCCCAGCACTTTGGGAGGCCAAGGCGGGTGGATCACGAGGTCAAGAGATCGAGACCATCCTGGTCAACATGGTGAAACCCCGTCTCTACTAAAAATACAAAAAATTAGCTGGGCATGGTGGTGCGTGCCTGTAATCCCAGCTACTCAGGAGGCTGAGGCAGGAGAATTGCCTGAACCCAGGAGACGGAGGTTGCGGTGAGCCGAGATCGCGCCATTGCACTCCAGCCTGGGTAACAAGAGCGAAACCCCGTCTCAAAAAAAAAAAAAAAAAAAAAAAAATAGAAAATAAGATCTGGGGCCAGGCACGGTGGCTCATGCCTGTAATTGCACTTTGAGAGGCCGAGGCGGGCGGATCACCTGAGGGCAAGAGTTCAAGATCAGCCTGGCCAACATGGAGAAACCCTATCTCTATTTAAAAAAAGAAGAAAAAAGAAAAGAAAAGAAAATCTGGTCAATAAAGATTACAGGCATTACTGCAGTCCTAGCTGCTCGGAAGGCTGAGGCAGTGGGAGCACCGCGTGAGTCCAGGAGTTTGAGATTACAGTGAGCTATGATCATGCCACTCCAGCTTAGGTGACAGGGCAAGACCCTGTCTCAAAAACAAAAAGATCATAGGCATTAGAATTCATTTTGTTACACATATTTTATCAGCATTAGATGTATATGACGTAAAATTCTACTGATTGATAATAATCATTTTTTGTTTCAAAAAGCTTGGACAATTATAATGACAAATTTAAAATTATCTTTATGTTAACAATATTTTCTTTTCTTTTTTTTTTTAAATATTTTTTATCTTTTTTTAAAGATAGGGTTTCACCATTATGGCCAGGCTGGACTTGAACTCCTGACCTCAGGTGATCCACCCACCTATGCCTCCCAAAGTGCTAGGATTACAGGCGTGAGCCACCGCGCCCAGCCTATGTTAACAATATTTTCAAGAGCACAGGTTTTTAAATTTTATTGTGAGACAGGGTCTCATTCTGTCACTCACACTGGTGTGCAATGGCATGCTCATGGCTCACTGCAGCTTTGAACTCCTGAGCCCAAGCAATCCTCTCACTTCAGTCCCCAAAGTATTGAGATTACAGATGCAAAACACTGTGCCCAGCCAAAAACACAGGTTTTTATTTTCATCTTACATTAGAGGAAACCTGAGTGACTTCTCATTAGAGTCATTAAGGATGGGAGCCAGAATGACTAACCACCAACTTGATAGTCTTCCTTGGACTGCACTGGTCTGAATGGCACAGTGTCTAATCTATCCCATTCCTTTGTGATTAACTTTTGCCATTACAATAATTTAAATAGATTTTGCTAGTTTACTCACCAATACATTTCCCTTTGTGCACCATGAGCTGATCAGGACTCCCCATATAGAAATATAGAATTTCACAAGAGCCAGGAGAATCTTCACTATTACATACAGAATACTGACGTTCTCGCCTTAAAAATAAATTTGAACAATAATTTTTTTCTTTAAGATTAACAGAGGAAATTCTTGCCCCTCCATTTTCTCCTGTTTATTACTATTTATTAGCCCACTCACAGTCTAACATCTGTTTCTACCAGGAATCAAGTAGAAGGTGCTAATGGAAACGCCATTCAATTTCCCCACTTCCCATTGTCATCTACTCCACATGAAATCCACAAACCCCTAACTCTAGGTCTGTGCTGCCCAATGCTGTGGCTATTAAAATAAAACTGAAAATTCAGTTCAAGTGCAGTAGCCACTCAATTGCCATACATGGCTACTGACTACTGTATTGGACAGCACAGACACAGATCATTTCCATTATTATAAAAAGTTCATTTTGTTACACATATTTTATCACCAGTAAGCAGTGATTTAGATCAATTCCACATGTATCCCATATTGCTTCATTCCCATGCACATACACATCTGGAGAAAGCTGCAAACAGAGGGTTGGACCCACCACAAATTCCTGGTTTCCAACTGGGCCTCCAGCCACTGAGTGCACATTCATTCTCTTGCTTGTCTTTGGTAGATACTCCCATCATTCCCTTCCATGACTTCTCCGAAACACTTAAAACCCAACCTCTCCTCTCTTTCTTTTTTTCTGCTTTTTTTCTTGGGCGAAGCAATAGCTAAGAAACTAGATTACAATGCAAAAACAATAAACTGGGGAAGAGGGTCGCAGGGAAGAGGTAAGAGAGAGAGCTTTTGATGGTCAGGGTTGAACACTTAGCAGAAACACCTTGATGAAGTGCATGGACAGATCTCTAGAGAGATCACCCTCTCATTCTCAGCATGATTTTGACTTTTACTTTCACTGAGAACACGAGGCAATGAGAAATACAGTCCACAATTTATCTCTCTCTTTTTTTAAAATAGAGACGGGGTTTCAACATGTTGGCCACGCTGGTCTCGAACTCCTGACCTCAGGTGATCTGCCCGCCTCGGCCTCCCAAAGTGCTGGGATTACAGGCATGAGCCACCGCGCCCGACCCAGTCCACAATTTCTATTGTCTTACCTATAAAGTTACTTGGCATTGGCACTATTCTTTCTTTGTGGGTGACTTTGAGGAAGGATGGCTACCTCTGTCCTCCGTCCCATCGCTTACAGAGGTCTCCTCTGGGATCTTAGTCTATTAGTTAGTCCTTTTTCCCTGTATGTTCAATCAGCCCCTCTGTATGGGCTCCCTCTCCCAGCCTATAAATCTCTCCGATCCACACATTCCGCTCCCTCAACCCTGCACCACGCACCCCATCCTGTTCCTCACATTTACACCTCTGCACCAAATATTCACACTTCTGCACTTCCTGTCCCCACTTCTGCACTACTTACCCCCTCATACCATTGCAATGTCAGTAAAACTGCCACCTCCCTCACACTCTCTCTAAAGCTGATTTTTCCACCTTGTCTCTTTAATTTTCATTAGAGGCAAAGGCAACCGTTTGATCTCACAGGTGAGAAACCTGCGAGTCTTCTTGGCTTCTAGATCTGCATCTAATTGATCTTCAAGTACCACCTTTTCCTCACTATTTCCCCTGCCCTGTTTAGTTCATCTCCAACTTTCTCCTGTCCACAGGTAATACTCTGTTATTTTCTGGGCTATCTGCTTCCAATCCTACACATCCTCTTTCCTCAACCCCCTCACACACTAGTGACAAGATTACATATTACGATACAGGCATCTTACACTACACATATGTCCACATATTCTAAACACCAGAGAATAACAAATACATTGTAGTTCTGTTCAAATCTCTACTTCTAAAGTTATGTGTGCAACTAGGGACACATTGAGATTTATAAAGAAAAGGATAAAAGCAAAGGTTCAAAATTATATGCTAGACTTAGTTACATCAATTATGCAGAAACATCTCCACATCAGCTCTGGACTCCTCAGCAGATGGTGCGAATGATCACTTTAGTCTAGGCCATCATCTTTCCATCTTTCTGTTCTTTAGTTTACAAAGTGTAAATGTGTAAATGCTTGGATTTAAGGTGTAAATGCTTGGTTTTAAGGTGTTTACAATGTATAAATGCTTGATTTTAAGGTGTTTTAGAATGTGAATCACCCTATTATGACTGATAAGTACAAATACAATGACTGTTGAACGGCTCTAAGATAAGGAATAACTAGGATTGAAGGAATAGTAGAGATAATCTTAAAAGTGAAAGTAAGAAAACAACAAATGTGGTACATTCTGCATGGCACAGGTTGTAGCAGAAACAATTCTGAAGGATAAAAAGTAAATCACAGCGTTAGAAAAGAAGGAATAAAGAGACAAATGCAATGTTATCAACGTCTATTGTTTTTACCAAAGAGATGCATATATATTGGATGCTCATACTTTCTACTTGGGACTCATCAAGAACTGGGCTTGGAATAACCTTATGGATTTGAATTCATTCATAAGTAAAACTGCTTCTGTACTCCGGCAGAAACAGCTACCCCAATGCAAACAAATGGTGTTCAGAAGCTATGACTCTGGTCTCATCATCAATGATCTATTGTAGATTATAGATGTTCATGAGGTTTGCAATATTATTATAATATTAGAAATATCACCCATGTTATCAGTATTGCCAAGTAACTGTGGCGATACCCAACCTATATCAACCTATATGGATGAAGGGTGTTTCAAATAAAATTGCCAAATAATATTAATCTAGGTCTTTAAAAAAAAACAGAGAATTAAACATAACAGAATTTTAGAAGACTAAATTAGGCAGCCAAGAGCTTGACACCTGAAAAAAGAAAAAAGGATAATCTTTTTTTTAGAAAAAAAAAAAAAAAAAAAAAAAAAAAAAAAAAAAGCCAAGTGGCAAGAAGAGAGATGGCAATTTTTCAAGCGGGGAGGTAAGAATTGGGCTGCCATCCAAAAGAATGCTCCACCAATACGATCAATGTGTAGATGGCTGGGACAGGATGGAGAAAGAGGATCTCATCTGAGACACAGGGGCAGAGAGACAGTCTCACCTTACTGCCTAATTCACCAAGAAGCCACAGAAAATGCTAGCTCCAGGTCCTTTACTTTGAAACTCAGAGCCACTTTGTAGAGACAATGTTAGTAAGAATTCCTGATATTGTTTAATTTGAGGTAAACTAGTCTATGTCTCCATGGAACCAACTAGAGAAACACTGAATCACAGAGAACCATGTCTGAAGAGATGTATCAAGGATCCCCTCTCCACTACACCTTTATACTTTAATGGTTCCCCAGTTTTTTTTGTGGAGAGAATCCAGTGTCTTGTACCCTTAATGATCTCTTCTCCGTAAGGATGAGGAGCCAGCAGTTACCATACCTGGCTTTAGAATAGCGAAAACAAACTAGATAACTTAATCTTGTTGATGGCAGAAATAAATAGGTAATATATTCTAGATTCTGGGCTATGCTACAGTAACCTGCAAAGACAGCAAGTCTGAATATGTGAAAGTAATTTTTTACCATGAGCTCTTTTAGAGGGTTTTTGTTTTGCTGCTTCTACAAAGTTCAAACTGCCTACTTATCAGGAGCAACATCCCGGAAGGAAGGCAGGGATTTGCAGGACTATGTCTATCGTCACAAATATGTATATCTTCACAAATAGAGCCTCATACTGAAGTGTAAACATT
Source organism: Sapajus apella (assembly GCF_009761245.1). Taxonomy (NCBI): domain Eukaryota; kingdom Metazoa; phylum Chordata; class Mammalia; order Primates; family Cebidae; genus Sapajus; species Sapajus apella. Next base: position 797,356 of record NW_022437062.1, read on the forward strand.
AAAATGGCTAATTTTATGTTTTTTTATTTTTACCACTATATTCTCAAAAGTGAATCCTTCAAGGGGGGAAAAGAAGACTTGAAGGATAGAAAATAAAGTTCTTTAACAAAAGCAAAGATTGACCAGTGAAAAGCCTTTGAGTATCAGGCCCTTATGTTCTTTCTACTAGAATAGTGAACAGTTCTCTTTTCTCTCTTTCTCTTCTTTACAGCAGTGAAAATCTTTTGTTAAATAAAACCTCACTGTTTTTTTATATATCCCACATATCAAGAAAAGCAAAATTCCCCTGGTTAAAGAGGCTGTAGACCCTACAAACACCAGAAACGTAGTGTCCCACTTTCCCTCTGTCGTCTTCCCTCCCTCTTGCCCTCCCCGCAGCAGAGGTTTACCAGGAGCCCACCACGTGTCTTCCAGGCACTGTTTCAGGCTTTGAAGAAAGCACAGATGAGGGCTTTGCTCTCACAGACTTCACTTTCCAAAGCAAACAAATACATAACAATTTCAGCTAGTGCTAAGTGTTACGTAGAAAAATAAAATGGAGAGTTGGATAGCAAGTGACAAAGCAGGAAAGTAGGTAGGGAGGGCTCAGGAAGGGATACCAGAGAAGGTCACATTTGAGGGGAGAACTGAATGAGAAGGAGGAGCCCATCATGCGAAGTGCCAGAGCGAGAGTGGCCCAGGCAGAGGGATCAGCAGAGGCTCTGAGATGGGAAGGAGCTTTGTTGCCCAGGCTGGGCTCTTGGGTTCAAGTGATCCTCCAGCCTTGGCCTCCCAAACTGTTGGGATCACACACATGAGCCACCGTGCACAGCCATGCTATCTTTGATCTCAAAAACAAGCCTGGCCGGGCGAGGTGGCTCAAGCCTGTAATCCCAGCACTTTGGGAGGCCGAGGTGGGTGGATCACGAGGTCAAGAGATCGAGACCATCCTGGTCAACATGGTGAAACCCCGTCTCTACTAAAAATACAAAAAATTAGCTGGGCATGGTGGCGCATGCCTGTAATCCCAGCTACTCCTCAGGAGGCTGAGGCAGGAGAATTGCCTGAACCCAGGAGACGGAGGTTGCGGTGAGCCGAGATCGCGCCATTGCACTCCAGCCTGGGTAACATGAGTGAAACTCCGTCTCAAAAAAAAAAAAAAAACAAGCCTAACCTTGGATTCACTGTTTATAATTAGCCACAAAAATAGAAATGTTTAAACTTAAAACAATCGTTTTCCATATATCTGAAAAGATTTATTTATATCATTGATTTAATTCAATGGTTCTAATACAATAAAAATGTGTTAGATATTTCCTAGTGAAATCCTCTGACAGCTTCAAACTCTGTTCCTTATTGGAAGACCAGATTCAAAAATAATTTAAATTGGTAAGGAGTTAGAATCTTAAAAAGGAATGCTTACTAGAAACAGCATTTAAAAAAAATTTATTTACCCTAATAGTAGGTAAACATTAGTATCAAAATGATTTCTGAACTGTTTTTTTTTTAATAGTAGATAATTAGGGAAAGAACTAAAATGGTTCCTTCTAATCAACTATACAGAGGTTTGTATATGTCTTTAGTTTGGTGACTAAAATGTTTCTTTTCACAGAAGCAAAGTGGTGGTTTTCAGTTCTGCTTAGAGTCTCACAAGAGATAATTTAAACATATATTGAAGGCTGAAGTCCCCACACTATTTAATAACCCACCCTAATCATAAATGGTTTCTGCACTAAAATTCCCTCTGGTCTACAAAGGGCCACAGCAAATAGATAGTGAAGTCACAATTCTTCAGTGAAAAAGGATATGAAAGAACGAGTAGTATTTTTCAAGTGACCAGTGGTGATAAGGAACAACCCAGGAGCCCACCTCAGTAGTAGGGAGGGGACCCCTGGCAGCCAACCGGGGTTCCTGCTCTCATGTAACAGATGTCCCACATGTGCTCATTTTCAGGCACTCCCTACATATGTGGTGGGACCTAAGGCGTTGGAGACTGAAACACTGGATGATGATGATTCAAATAGACGAAAATTTTAAAATCACTTACTGAATTTAAGTTATTAAATATCAAATCAAATCGTACTAAGGCAAGTTTGTGATGTGTTATAGGCTGTAATAAAGGGGAACGAGGCCAGGTGTGGTGTGGCTCACCCCTGTAATCCCAGCACTTTGAGAGGCTGAGGCTGGTGGATCACAAGGTCAGGAGTTCGAGACCAGCCTTGCCAACGTAGTGAAATCCCGTCTCTACTAAAAATACAAAAATTAGCTGGGTGTGATGGCACATGCCTGTCGTCCCAGCTACTAGAGAGGCTGAGGCAGGAGAATCACTTGAACCCAGACGGCGGAGGGAGCACTGAGCTGAGACTGCACCACTGCACTCCAGCCTGGTGACAGGGCAAGACTACATCAAAAAAAACAGGGGGGGGGGGGGGGGGGGGGGGGGGGGGAATGAGCAACAAAACCAGATTCATTAAAGATACTTGGAAAGTGTTAATGAAATTTTGTTTTGTATTGCTAATTATATTAAGATAGTTAATATATTCCTAATATATTAAGATATACAAGGTTTGAAAAAAAGTTATTAAGACTATCACCTGAAATTTCCACCAAATTTCCCTACGTCTTTAATGTACTGAAATCCTTCTACATGTTTCATTCTCCCAGATCAGAAATCCCAGGGACTTACCTAGACCTTCCTGAGGAGTTTGCCCTATGTTTACCATTTCCAACAAAGTCAGGAGAGCTTCCATGTAGAATGGCAGCCATTTTGTGTCCTCCTGGGTCTTTCTTAGAGGTATGATCTTGGTTTGACAAACCAGCAATTTCCAAACGTTCCTAGAACAGAAAAGTAAAACCAACTTTAGATGTAAGTCATAAATGGAAGACAATCATGGTACATAATTATTAATTCAGTATAGAGTGCAAATTTTAAGCTGAATGCTTACAAGTGAAATAAAAGTGAACTCAACTTTTAATAGTTTAAAATAGGAGGATAATGAATGTTCCCAACACAAATAAATGATAAATGTATGCAACGATGGATATGCAAATTACCCTGATCTGATCAATATACATTATATGTATCAAAATGTCACTATGTACCCCATGAATATATACAACTATTATTTGTCAATTATAAAAATAAAATTAAAAAAAAAGGTTAATGCCTAAATATGTACTGGCTCAAGAATTGAAGTCCAGGTTATGGTTTCAAGAAAATATAAATTTTATAAATGAAAATGCTTAGAATCTTGCAATAGTGTAAAAAGTTAGGGAGAAGAGTAAGAGGAGATGAAGAGAAGAAGGGGAATTCAAAGAGAGGGAAGAGAGTGACTGACAGGAAGGCAGGTCAGATGCAAGACAGGAGCACTGGTGGAAAGAGGGGTCTCATCTTACATTTCTACGCAGCTTAGTTTCCCATAGGGCAGTACATTCGTCTGTGGAAGTAATTACACAAGACAGAAAGGCATCATCAGTCCCATTTTAAGGGACATGTAAAGTGAGTCACAGAGAATGTGACCTTGCCAAGGTCACAGAGCAAGGCAGTAGAAAAGCCAAAGCTTGAACCAGGAGAAGCTTCTTTGTACTTCAACGCCTCTTCCTGCTACCACAGGAAGAGGTACCTTAAGTTTAACGCTCTAATTATGTAAAAGAGTATGAGTACAATTTTCTCTGAATTTCTCCAAACATGTCTGACTGGCTTTTTGCTTGAACTAGACTCAGGAAAAATAAAGGAAAAAGCACTCCATCCTTTTTCACCACTGCCTTTTAAATCTGCTCTATTGAATTACTCTTTTTTATCACTGAATGAAATTTCAGGTAGATCCATATGGTTTTCATTCCCTTTTCAGTATCAACAAATTGTTTTATTTCCCAGGTATTAAGAATTCTAGACCGGGTGTGGTGGCTGACACCTGTAATCCCAACACTTTGGGATGGTGAGGTGGGTAGATCACTTGAGGCCAGAAGTTGAAGACCAGTCTGGCCAACGTGGCAAAACCCCATCTCTAATTAAAAAATATAAAAATTAGCCAGGCGTAGTGGCACATGCCAGTAATCCCAGCTACTCAGGAGGATGAAGCACAAGAACTGCTTGAACCTGGGAGGTGGAGGTGCACTGAGCTGAGATCATGCCACTGAACTCCAGCCTGGGCGACAGAACAAGACTCTGTTTCAAAAAAAAAGTAATTCTAGTCCAGGTTAATTATTAAAGCTGCAATTTCTTCCCTCCCTCATTTGATAAATTACAGTAATTACTTAAGCCTCAATCATCTACACACAACATACATTTTGCCACCTATCTGGGGAGTCTAAAATACTCAATGAATATTTATTTTTAGTGCTTCATTTTAAGTTTTATTACTGATACTAACACAGATGTCACCAATGGAAATAAACACACTTTATGTTTTGCAAAATGTAAATTATTTTATTATAGTAGAGTTGATAGAGTACCTGCTTAGCCATTTCTTTTCTTTTTTTCTCTTCTTTTATCTCTTCTTTCCTTCTCTGAATCTCATGTAGTATTTCACGTTGCTGAAATAAATCAAAAGATCATCAAATGCCAATCTCTGAAAACCATACAAAATATAAATTATGAAACTATAGAAAAATCTTTCTAATTTCAATAATACAAACCCTCTTTTTTGAAGAGATCTGAAAATACAGAATCTCAGTACAAACTGCAGTTCTATCAATTTTTTCAGAGGTCTTATGCACTAGGCATTCCCATTAAAACAGGTTTTGAGTGTGGGGAGGGGCATTTACTCCCCATTCTTCATGGTTCCATATGCAGGGGATTTCTACTACAGCAACACTGCTGGGTTCTCACTCTTCCCACATTTGTCTTAGCCCCTCCTGTTTGATATCTGCGTATCTGCAGAGAACAAGCACTTGTGCCTGCTCTCTGCCATGGGGTGTCCCGCTGGGCTGAGCCAACCCTCAATGCCCGGACCTGTGGTGGCAATGGCCCAAGCACCATACCTATCTGCCATTCTTCAATCACCTGCATTTTCCAATCACCTTTCCCAATGTTAAAAGTGGTATTTTGATCTCTGTTTTGTGTTATTCCTCTAAAATTCCAGATTATAAATATCAAAACTATTAAGAGATTCACCAAAAACCATAACAGCAATAATACAAAATGGAAAAACATACCCCAAACTTATAGGTAGCTATAGCAGTATGTCAAAACAAGATTGTTGGCTAAAGAGTCACTATCTTTTAATAAAAATAAGCCTTCCTAACAACAGGACAATAATAAGAGACTACAAACTCTTTGGATCTATTACTAATGAGCTAGTATGAAAAAAACCCTACAAACTCCTGGTCAGGTGCAGTGGCTCACGCCTGTAATCCCAACACTTTGGGAGGCCACGGTGGGCAGATCACCTGAGGTTAGGAATTTGAGATCAGCCTGGCCAACATGGCAAAACGCTGTCCTTACTAAAAATACAAAAATTAGCTGGGCATGGCGATGGGCGCCTGTAATCCCAGCTACTCGGGAGACTGAGGCAGAAGAATCGCTTGAACCCAAAAGATGGAGATTGTAGTTGTAGTGACCCAACATTGTACCACTGCACTCCAGTCTGGGTGACAGAATAAGACTCCATCTCAAAAATAAAAAAATAAAAATAAAAATAATAAAAAAAGAACTACAAACTCCCAACAATAACTAAGCTACCCAACTTAAATAGAATATAAGCAACAAAATGAATAGCACCTACAAAAAGACAGTGTTAATGTAAGCATAGGATAAACAAAATGAAGCAAAAACAAAATAAAGTCAGAAAAGAGACAGGCACAAGAACCTAAGAAAAGAAGGAAAAAACAAAATGCTAAAAGTAACTTTAAGAAACAGTAGTATCTGCAGGAAGAAAATTAGAAAGGCTCACCAAAAGATAAAAACAGATATACAAATGGTGCTGGGCATGGTGGCTGATGCCTGTAATCTTAACACTTTGAAAGGTTGAAGCTGGAGGACTAGTTGAGCCCAAGAGTTCAAGACCAACCTGGGCAATACAGGGAGATCTTGTCTCTACAAAAAATTTTTTTTAATTAACCAGGTGCAGTGGTGTATGCCTATACTCAGGTGTCAGAGGCAAGAGGATCCCTTGAGCTGCAGTGAGCCGAGATTGCACCACTGCAACTCTAGCCTGGGTGACAGAGCAAGACACTGCCTCAAAAAATAAAACAAGAAACAGAAAACAAAAACAAAGAGTCCTGGATGGAAAAAGAAACAGTCCTGGATGAGAAGTCTAACTACTATCAAGATATCAATTCTTCCTAAATAAATCTATAAGTTTTTTAAAAAAATCAATAAAAAATCCCAGGAGATTGGTTTTTGTTTTGACTCTGGGAAAGCAATTCTATAGATCTTCTTTAAGAATAAATGGGTGAGAATGGCTGAGAAACAAAAACGACAAAAGATGGAAGGGATGGGGAAGGGTAGGCATGACTTGTCAGATATGAAAACATTATCAAGATATAATAATTTGAAGAGTACGGTAGAGATTCAAGAAAAAACAGATGAGTTGAACAGATCATTGACAAATAGAACCTAGTATAGGTAAGCAGTTAAGATGCACTTTAGAAATGCATTCACAGCCGTTGCTGCAACATCTCTAGCTCCAGCAGGAGAAGGGGGTAAATAAGGAGGTCTCTAGATCATGGCTCGTATAATACAAAGGAGACAAATCCACAAATCCATGGGTGGCAAAGCACCCAGGAAGCCACTGGCAAGACTGCGCCTTCTACTGGAGGAGTGAAGAAATCAAATCGTTGCAGGTCTGGTACTATGGCACTCCATGAAGTTAGATGTTATCACAAGTCCACTGAACTGATTCGCAAACTCCCCTTTCAGCATCTGGTGTGAGAAATTGCTCAGGATTTAAAAAGAGATCTGTGCTTCCAAAGCACAGTTATTGGTGTTTGCAGGAGACAACTGAGGCCTAACTGGTTAGCCTTTTTGAAAACACCAGCCTGGGTGCTATCTACCCATGCCAAACATGTAACAACTGTGCTGAAAGATGTCCAGCTAGCATGACACATACGTGGAGAGTGTGCTTAAGAATCTACTATGGGCCGGGCGCGGTGGCTCAAGCCTGTAATCCCAGCACTTTGGGAGGCCGAGGTGGGTGGACCACGAGGTCAAGGGATCGAGACCATCCTGGTCAACATGGTGAAACCCTGTCTCTACTAAAAATACAAAAAATTAGCTGGGCATGGTGGTGTGTGCCTGTAATCCCAGCTACTCAGGAGGCTGAGGCAGGAGAATTGCCTGAACCCAGGAGGCGGAGGTTGCGGTGAGCCGAGATCGCGCCATTGCACTCCACCCTGGGTAACATGAGTGAAACTCCGTCTCAAAAAAAAAAAAAAAAAAGAATCCACTATGGGGCTGGGCGTGGTGGCTCACGCCTGTAATCCAAGCACTTTGGAGGCCAAGGCGGGTGGATCACCTGAGGTCGGGAGTTCAAGACCAGCCTGACCAACATGGTGAAACCCCGTCTTAAAAAAAAAAAAAAAAAACAATCCACTATGGGTGGCTCAAGACTGTAATCCCAGCACTTTGGGAGTCTGAGGTGGGTGGATCATGAGGCCAGGAGTTTGAGACCAGCCTGGCCAACATGGTAAACCCCATCTCTACTAAAAATATCCAAAAATTAGCCGGGTGTGGCGGCGCATGCCTGTAACCCCAGCTATTCCGGAGGCTGAGGCGGGAGAATCGCTTGAACCTAGGAGGCAGAGATTGCAGTGAGCTGAGGTTGCACCATTGCACTCCAGCCTGCGCAACAAGAGCGAAACTATGTCTCAAAAAAAAAAAAAAAAAAAAAAAAGATAATCCACTATGATGGGAAACTTCATTCTCAAACAAAACAAAAAAACTCTTCTTATTCCTGACAGTTCTGAATGTTACATATTTTTTTTCCCCATGGAGTCAAAGGGTACCTACATGTATAACTGTGAGAGGAAAAAGAGGGGACAGAAATCATGCATTGGCTATTTCTCTATTTTCATTCATGTGTGAATTTTTAATGTAAATGAGGGGATATAAAGCGTTAATGCAAGTCAAAATGTTTCAGTGAACGAGTTTCAGCAGTTCAACTTTATAATAATTATAGATAAACCTGTTAAAATTTTCTGGATAATGCCACTATTTAAATTTTTTTAAAAACAAGTAAATGACTTCTTTTTCTTTCTTTTGCTTTCACCTCAGACAAGTAATGTGCTGATGTCCTAACAAGGTTCAAGGGTGGCATATCTCAACATGTGGAAACATCCAAAAAATAACCATTTAGATGCATATATTATTTTTGATTTAAATATGAAAGATAACTATTTGCACTTAAACAAACCTGTATTTTAATAAATCTTTAATCTGTTTGCATAGGATATAAACAGGAGTTTATAAAATACAAATGGTAACCATTTAGATGCATATATTGTCTTTGATTTAAATACAAATGGTAACCATTTGTATTTTTTCTTTAACCTGTTTGTATAAGGATATAAATTTCTGTCTTATTTTTAAAATCCCTTAAGTCAAAGGTAATATATGCATCTAAATGTTTGAATAAAAAAGCTTATTCTCTGGCTTTTATTACTCATTTGTGCGTGAGATATTTGTCTCGCATAGGGAAGAAGAAAATAACCTCTAAAACACATTGAATTCCTGTACACTTTCACAAGCTCCAACAGACCACAGGTGGTTTGGTTAAACAGCTTCTTTTCTCTTCTCTTTCACGTTTTTAAGACCTGGACTGAGGGCTCTAAGGGGCAGTATCGATATGTGTCAGGAGGAAAACACTCTCACCTCCTGCTCTTCTTTTCGCTTAGCCTCCAACAGCCTCTGCTGCTCCTCCTGAGCCCGCCTTTCCAGCATTTCTTCATGAAAAGACTTGGGAGGCGGCTTGTTATGCTCGCTGAGAAATGACTGCACGTGGTAAGCCAGTTCAAAGATCATCACCTAAACACATAAACAAAAATCAACTACAAGTGATCAAATAATGGGAAGGCCCAAACAGGAGGGGCTACAGAACAAGAAAGCAAACCGGAACACAGAGGCCCACTTAGAATGCCATTATTCATTTTGATGTGAGGTATTCTGAATTCGGTACATGATACACTCACAGCAGGAAAAAGCTTTTAAAGGGGCCATTGCATTGTGTTATTATCAAGACAGATCATTACCTAGGTTAATAAAACACTTTACTTTCGAAGACCTATTCAATTTATTGGCATTTTCTCTATAATAAGACTAATAAAATCTTTTTATTTAGAAATAAATCTGATAAAACATTTAAGACTGCATGAAAGTAAAAGCTATCTTCCCAACTAGAAAACCTGTCTACATAATGACAGTTGGGCAGAGAATACTCATTGCTAACATCTGAGCTTTTTCTATTTACCCAGCATACTGAAAATATTCTGTTGGGAGTACAGAGGCAAATATTCAAAGGCCTCATTATCATCTCCTTGTTAGTAACAGGTCAATAAGAAGCTGCTAAATACTTAGAAAGTATTTTATCTGGCCGGGCGTGGTGGCTCATGCCCGTAATCTCCGCACTTTGGGAGGCCGAGGCAGGCGGATCACCTGAGATCAGTAGTTCAAGACCAGCCCAGCCAACATGGTGAAACCTTGTCTTTAAAAAAAAAAAAAAAAAAAAGAAAGAAAATATTTTATTTACACTTAGAGAAGCATTCACAGATAAAGTGCGGAAGAAAAACGTCTCCCTTTCAGAAATTCCTCCTCCCCACCCCATCCCTGCCCCGCCCTGCCAAACCCAGACAGAACTTCACTCTTGTTGCCCAGGCTGGAGTGAAGCGGTGTGAACTCGGCTCACTGCAACCTCCACCTCCCAGGTTTAGGTGATTCTCCTGCCGCAGCCTCCCGGGTAGCTGGGATTACAGGTGTGAACCACCACGCCTGGCTAATTTTTGCATTTTTAGTAGAGAGACGGTTTCACCATGTTGGTCAGGGTGGTCTCAAACTCCTGAACTCAGGTGATCCACCCGCCCTGGCCTCCCAAAGTGCTGGAATTACTGGTGTGAGTCACCGTGTCTTCCCCCTTTTAGGCATTCTTTATGTAAACATAGGAAGCCCCTTTCCCTCACCCCCAGGAGCCATAAATCATACTTGGGTTGATAAATCAACAGAACAAGGTTTCTGAGATCCCTCACCGACTGATTACCCAACCTCCAAAGAGGTAAAGAGTGCCACTCCTTCTGCAGATGAGGAACATAACATTGAGTTTTTTTTTCTCAGTTACAATGAAGCAATTTTAAAATTTGTATTTTAATTATATGTTTGAAACCATTTCTAAAGGGACTTAACAGGGTGGTAAATAATAATAGAAGTCATTGTACACAAACATATAAAGTTAGTTCATTTGGCCGGGCACGGTGGCTCATGCCTGTAATCCCAGCACTTTGGGAGGCCGAAGTGGGCAGATCATGAGGTCAAAGGATCGACACCATCCTGGCCAACATCGTGAAACCTCTTCTCTACTAAAAATACAAAAATTAGCTGGGCGTGGTGATGCGCACCTATAGACCCAGCTACTCTGGAGGCTGAGGCAGGAGAGTTGCTTGAACCCGGGAGGCGGAGGTTGCAGTGAACTGAGATCGTGCCACTGCACTCCAGCCTGGCGACAGAATGAGACTCTGCCTCAAAAAAAGAAAAAAAAAAAAAAAAAAAAAAAAGTCAGTTCATTTGTTATCCTGTCTTTCTCTCAGGGAGCAAACGCAAAGAAAGCACAGCCCTTGTTGGGTAACAATGCATTTTTTCTTATACCAGAAGCTGTGGCATTTACTGGACATATTCACTTTGGAGTCAGAAACACTAGTCTACAGTCTAAGATGCAGGTTATTCTAAGAAAAGCTCTTGTAAGGAAAGCTGGGGAAAGTAGGCAATTTCAATCATGTCAAAGAGAAACCACTTGTAAACTAAAAAGGAGGCAGGAGCCAAGCTGTGGAGGGTTTTTCTTTTGCTGTTCTATTTAATTTACTAGAGTTTTCTGTACAAATCAATCTGATAAACCTTCTAAGACTGGATGAAAAGAACTATTTTCCAGACTGGCTGTTGCCTCCTACTCCCCCGGTGCTACAGGGCTCACTGGTTTCCCTCAGACCGCTGCTCAAGTCCTGGAGGCTTCTCCTGAACGCCTTGTAAAGAACAGCCACTCCATCATCACTCTCTAGACCCCTCACCCTGAGTTTCTTCATGGCACTTAAAACTGCCTGATGGGTTGTGCAGTTATTTGACTCCCTTCTGCCTGTTACCTTCCCAGTGTAGCCCACGGTGTGGTTTACTCACTGAGGTTTTGCCAGTGCTGGAATAGCACTTAACACATTGTACACCGACAGTAAGTATTTGCTGAATAAATTAATAAAAAATAAACGGCTTTATAAATCTGAAAAACTAGACTATACTTCAGTTTACTTTTACATGACTGATAAAAAGCTGTGTATAGATTAAAAATCATTCAGAAGCAAATGGAAGTGCTCAAGAACAAGCTGTTTTTGAGTACTTGTTTTCATTCAAGTAATTAAATGACTCCTAGTTTTAAAAGGCAGGTATCAGTAAATACCATACCACAATGAATCCCTGTGCCATGCTTTAATACCTAATTATACTCTACTTTACTTGAAAATAAAAACAACTTCTTCAGAATTATGTCTATTTTAGACTTCCCAATACTTTAGACTTAATGGAAACAAATTTTAGACAAACAAGAAGAGTGATCTGCACAGTGCCTTCCCATGTTTAACGCCCATTCAAATCTCATTATATGACGATAACTCAGATGAATACTAGCACAGGCCGCCTTGGAGACATTGCAGGCTCGGTTCCAGACCACTTCAATAAAGCGAATGTCACAATAAAGCAAGTCACACAAAGTATTTGGTTTCCCAGTACATATAAAAGTTATGTATACACTAAAATGGTAGTTTATTAAATGTGAAATAGCATTATGTCTGTAGAAATCAATAAATCTTAATTTTAAAATACTTTATTGCTAAAAAAAATGCTAATGACCTTCAAATGCATATGAACCTTCAGGACATCATAACCTTTTTTTAGACAGAGCGTCTTGTCTTGATGTTGATGGCTGCTGACTAATCAGGGTGGTAGTTGGTGAAGGCTGGGGTGGTTATGGCAATTTCTTAAAAGAAGACAACAATGAAGGTTGCTGCATAGATCGACTCTTCCTTTCATGGAAGATTTCTCTGTAGCAGTCAATGCTATCTGATAGCATTTGACCCACAGTTGAACTTCTTTCAAAATTGGGGTCAATCCTCTCCAACCCTGTTGGTGCTTTAAAGCAAAGTTTATGGAATATTCTAAATACTTGTCATTTCAACAATGTTTGCAGCATCTTCAGGAACCTCTCAAGAAACCATTTTCTCTGCTCATCCATAAGAGGCAACTCCTCATCTGTTAAAGTTTTATCATGACATTGCAGCAATTCAGTCACATCTTCAGGCTCCAGATCTAATTCTAGTAATAGTCCTCTTGATGTTTCCACCACATCTGCAGTTACTTCTTCCACTGAAGTCTTGAACCCCTCAAAGTCATCCACGAGAGTCAGAATCAACTTGTTCCAAACTCCGGTTCATATTGATATTTTGACCCCTTTCCATGAATTATGTATTTAAAGGCATCTGGAATGGTGAATCCTTTCCAGAAGGTTTTCCATTTACTTTGCTAAGATAGATCAAAGGAATCACTATCTTTTACAGCTATAAGCTTGTAAAATGTATTTCTTAAATAATAGCACTTGAAAGTCAAAATTATTCCATCCACAGGCTGCAAAATGGATGTTGTGTCAGCAGGCATGAAAACAACATTAATCTCCTTGTACATTTCCATCAGAGGTCTTGGGGGATTAGGGGTGCTGTCAATGATCAACAGTATTTTGAAGGGAATCTTTTTTTTCAGGGAGGTAGGTCTCAACAACGGATTTAAAATACTCAGTAAACCCTGCTGTAACAGATGTGCCATCATAGATGCTTTGCTTTTCCATTTACAGGGCACAGGCAGAGGAGATTTAGCATAATTCTTAAGGGTCCTAGAATTTTGGGAATGTTAAGTGAGCATTGGAATCAACTGTTGAAAAGTCACCAGCTGTATTAGCTCCTAACAAGAGAGTCAGTCTGTCCTTTAATAAGGCTTTGAAGCAACACATTGACCTCTCTCTAGCTGTGAAAATCCTAGATGGAATCTTCTTCCAATGTAAGACCGTTTCATCTACATTGAAAATCTGTACCTACCTTTATCAATTATCTTAGTTAGATTTTCTGGATAACTTGCTGAAGCTTCGCTGTTTCACCTTTCATTTTTATGCTATGAAGATGGCTTCTTTCCTTAAACCTCATGAACCAACCTCTGCTACCTTCTAACTTTTCTTCTGCAGCTTCTCATTTCTTCTCAGCATTCATAGAATTGAATAGAGTTAGGGCCTTGATCCAGATTATGCTTTGGCATAAGGGAATGTGGTGGCTAATTTGATCATTCCAGACCACTAAAACTTTCTCCATATTAACAATAAGGCTGTTTTGCTTTCTTATCATTCATGTGTTCACTGGAGTAGCACTTTTATTTTCTGTCAAGAACTTTTCCTTTGCATTCATAACTTGGCTAATTGTTTACTGTAAGAGGCCTAGCTTTTCGCCTATCTTGGCTTTTAACAGCCTTCCTCACTAAGCCTCATCATTTCTAGTGTTTGATTTAAAGCTAGACATGCAACTCTTCCTTTTATTTGAACATTTAAGGCTACTGTATGGTTATTAATTGGCCTAATATCAATATTGCTGTGTCTCAGGGAATAGGGAGGCCCAAGAAAAAAGGGAGGGAGAGAGGGGAATGGCTGGTCAGTAGTTAGAACACACATAACACTGATCAATTAACTTTGCTGTCTTATACAGGCATGGTCTGCGGAGCCCCAAAACACTTTCAACAGTAATATCAAAGATTATGGATAACAGGTCACCAAAACAGATATAATAATGAAAAAGTTGAAATACTGTGAAAAGTACCAAAATGTGACACAGAGACATGAAGAGAACACATGCTGTTTGGAAAAATGACACTGATAGACTTTCTCAATGCCGGGTTGCCACAAATCTTCCATTTGTAAAAAAACACAATAATCTGTGAAATGCAATAAAGCAAACCACATTTAGAGGTATGCCTGTGTTTTTAAAATTGTGGCAAAACGTACACAGCTTACTTACTATTTTAACCATTAAATGTATGTTCAGTAGCATTAAGTGCATTCATACTGCTGTACAACAATCTCCATCATCCATTTCCAGAACTTTTTCTTCTTCTCAAACTGTACTCATTAAATAACTCTCCATTCTCCCCCCCACACACAGCTCCTAGCAACCATCATTCTTTCTGCCTCTATGAATTTGACTATTCAAGGTACCTCACGTAAGTGGAAGCATATAGTATTTACCTTTTTGTTACCAGGTTCTTTCACTTAGTGTAATGTCCTCAAGGTTCATTCATTTTGTAGCACGTGTCAGAACTTCCTTCCTTATTAGGGTTGAATAATATTCCCTTATATGTATACACCATGTTTTGTTTGTCCATTCACCTATCGGTAGACACAGGGTGGTTTCTACCTTTTTGTTTTTGTGAATAATGCTGCTATAAACATTGGTGTACAAAACTAGTATGTCTTTAACAGTTTCTCCCTCTTTTAATAATCAGGACATGTTCCCTTCACAAAAGGCAGCTATAGTGGAACTGAGAGGAAAGGCATGGGACTCTTACTAGTTACTGAGAACATAGTAAATATCAAAAATCACAAATCAGGACTTCCACTTCTGGGAAGATGAAGTATACCTATTTTTCCTATTCTTCCTACCAAATACCACTGAAAAACCCTAGACATTACATGTAAAACAAGCCTAAGATGACCCTGAAAGGTACAGAGTAGAAGGCAAACTGGCTAGGGCCTTAGGACCCAAATAGCAACATGGATGTGGAGAGGGTGGAGTTTAGGGGGTGGCTGCAGACCGGCAACATGAGAGATCCTTGTAATAAGAAAACTATTCTGGTCAGGCATGGTGGCTCGCGCCTGTAATCCCAACACTTTGGGAGGCTGAGGCGGGTGGATCACAAGGTCAGGAGTTCAAGACCAGCCTGGCCAACACAGAGAGACCCCGTCAAAAAAATAAAATAGAACACTATTCTGTATCTTGATTGTATCAATGTCAATATCCTGGTTATGACATCGTACTATAATGCAGCAAAATGCTACTGCTGGGGCAAACTGGGTAAGAGGTGTATATAAATATACAAATATATAATTATCTTGAAATAGAAATTTAAATCAGGCTGGGTATGGTGGCTTGGGCCTGTAATCCTAGCAGTTTGGGAGGCTGAGGTAGGAGGACTGCTTGAGCCAGGAGTTTGGAATCAGCCTGGGCAAGATGGTGAGACTTTGTCTCTCAAAAAAAGAATTTATTTTTTCTTTCTTTTTCTTGTTCCATGCAGTACAAGAATATACATTTTTTAAATCACAAATCAAAAATCTAAGAAACGAGAAGCTTCTCTGTAGCTTAATGTTCATATAACTTCATATTACTTTTCAGTTAGACACTGCAGTTCCCTCATACTAGAAAAAACTCTGGAATCGTTCCCAAGGCCTAGTTTTCTATCCAGGCTGTTCTACACTGATTTTCTATATTTCATCAATCACTGAAGTTCTTGGAAGCAGCAACTTAAATGGACACAATTTTTACAGCTAAAAGGCACTCCATGGATTGTACTATGACTCACTGTGTTATGAAATGCAAGTAAAAATCTGTCTCATCAGTTTCCATGAGGTGAATGTTATCTCTGGTTATCTCTAATAGAAGTCTGAAACAGACATGGAAGCTAAGGGCTTACCTCTTCTCAGTTTCCACATAAAGGGATCATTAAGCATGAGCTGCCAGGCTAAAACACTGAGAGATTTTACAGAAAAGTGAGGCAAAGTAGCGTTATACTTCAAAGGAATTGGTCTGGCCTAAGGAAAGCAGTCACACTCTGCTTCCAGAAGACACCTAGTCTTGCCCTCCAGAGAGAGACGTGCCACCCAAAGGAGAACTCACATGTAGATCCTAATGTTCAGAAGGTTAAAAAAGAATGAGTGCTGAATTCAGTGTAAATGCTCAGGTATATGGTAGACAATGAAGGAGTGGAGTGTGTTGCTAATCATTGAGAAAGAAAACAACAAATTCCTCTGATATGCAAAGGGGAGAGGTGGTCAGAAATTAGCTTGTCTGCCACATTTTCCAACAAAAAGGTTCAAGTCAAGATCAAGTCATGATGCCAGATACAAAGTGTACAAAAAGTATGGCTGGTTTCACATCAACTGTTTTCAGAAAAAGTCTTTTTTTTTAGAGACAGGGTCTTGCTCTATGGCCCAGGCTGGAGTGCAGGAGTGCGATCATAGCTCACTGTAACCTTAAACTCCTGGGCTCACACAATTCTCCCACCTCAGCCTCCTGAATAGCTGGTACTATAGGCATACACCACCACATCCAATGATTTGTTTTAGAGACAGGTGCTCGCCATTTTGCTCAGGCTGGTCTCAAACTCCTTGGTTCAAGTGATCCTCCCACCTCAGCCTCCCGAAGTGCTGGAATTACAAGTGTGAGCCACCATGCCCAGCATTTTTCAGAAACATTCTTAAGCATCAATAGTGTCATCTACAGACACTCTACAAATTTCATTAATCCTATTAAATAAAAAATAAAATAAAAATAACAATGTTCCCTTTTGTAGGTCCAATAAAACATAAAACATACTACTCAAAATTGGATGTTAGGTGCAATTGGGACGTTCACTCTCTTCTTTTAATTCCAGTTTAACAATCTTACCTCCCCACAGTGTTTCTTGGCCAGTTCTTCTAGGCAAGATTTTAACAAATTAACACTTTCATTTGACAGACCTTTGGCATTTTTTAACTCTATTTCAGGAACTCTGGAAAAGGAGAAAAAAAAAAAAAAGGAGTTATTCCAGAAAATATAGCCTGTTTGCATTACCATTTGCTAAATTGCAAGCACTCGGGGGCTGAGGGCCTTAATCTCAAAAGGACTTCAACTATATCCCTGCAACTCCAGTTGACACAGTGAAGTCACCTGTGTCCTACAGGGAAGAAGCGGGCTGGCCAAAGCCTTCTGTGTGGGCTGGAAGACTCACTGGGCTTGACCCGTGTCTAACTTCAGCTTTACAAACTGATTTAAATTTCTCAACATCAATTACAATTTATTTCCTCTGATTTGCCCTGGATCCCTAACTCTGAGTTCTTTGACGTAAAAGAAAAAAAGTCATTTCAATTCTGTGGCTGCCTCTAGCCTAGTAACTTAAGCTCCTTTGTATGGTAATGCTCTACCCTAGCTTGCAGCCACTGTGAATTAACCTAGCTCAGACAGCTCACTGGCCAGGCCAAGTGCTCTGCACTCACATGTGCTCTAGCATAAAGCAGAACAAGAATAACTAGGTGAGATGGAGCCCAGGTGACCCCTCTAGTATTCCCACAACAAGCTGCTGCATCCGAATCATTCATTCTGATTCGAACAAGGTGGAAATGCTCACTCCTTGTGTATATATACATCTAGTCATGCACACTCTCTGGAACTCTGCCTAGAGCTCAGCTAAGTCAACATTTTCAACTCAAGGAAATTATACAACCATCCCTCAGGTTTTCATTTTATTCCCAACCAGTAAATATCCAATAACAACTCTCTGAGATTAAATAGGAGTTAATTCTACTAAAGAGATAATGACTGATCACTTTTAACCAAGCATTACTGAGTAATTCATGGTATTTAACCCTGGACAGTCTTGAGCATCCACTTATCTATGTATTTTCTCAATGCTTCAGTATGATAGGGAGCTATGATCATTAACTACTTCTATAGATAGAAATCTGAAAGAAAGTAGTTTACATAAGAAAAAGAATAGAAAAACCATACATCTATGTATGGAATCCTGGGTTAGATTCCTCCCCAAAGAGCTGGCATGGGGCTGAAATTTCCAGAATTTAGAATTTCCAGAATTCTTCGCCAAAGATCTGGGATGGGACTGAAATTTCCAGAATTCTAGACTCTAACCTAGGATTCTCTCTCACAGTGGCATTAAGAACTATTCTGTAGGCCGGGCATGGTGGCTCACGCCTATAATCCCAGCACTTTGGGTGGCCGAGGCAGGTGGATCACGAGGTCGGCATCGAAACCATCCTGGTCAACATGGTGAAACCCCGTCTCTACTAAAAATACAAAAATTAGCTGGGCATGGTGGCGCATGCCTGTAGTCCCAGCTACTCGGGAGGCTGAGGCAGGAGAATTGCTTGAACCCAGGAGGCGGAGGTTGCAGTGAGCCGAGATTGCGCCATTGCGCTCCAGCCTGGGTAACAAGAGCGAAACTCCATCTCAAAAAAAAGCAACTATTTTACAGAAAAGCAATGTTTTCCTGTACTATATTCAAAAGGATAAGAATATTCCCCCAAATCAAGCTTTTTGTCATAATTTAAAAAAATAAGCAATCATTATATAGCAATATTAACAGAATAGTGAAAAATTCATCTATGATACTAACTAAACTTCAAAAAAATTCTAATGTTCTCTTTATTTCCTTGCCATATAATTCATAGTTTATATAGCTGATATTATAATGTTTGCTTTTTAACTTCTTATAAGCATTTCTATGTTAAAAACAATCTAATATTTTTATCAACTGGACACATTAAGATTTACCTGAATAGTTATCTAGTGGCATGATTCTTAACCAGGATTTTGGCCCCAGGGGATATCTGTAAACATCTGGAAACTTTTTTTGGTTGTCACAACGTAGGGAGAAATGTACTCCTGCCATCTAGCAGACAGAGGTCAGGGATGCTACTCAATATCCTACAATGCCCAGGACAGCCCCACAACAAAGAGTTATCTGCCCACATGTCAGTAGTGCCAAGGTGGAGAAACCTCGCTCTAGTGTTTGACATTTAGACTGCTTCCAATTTCTTTACTTTCATAAATAATGCTATAATTAATATTTTAGCACTTATATATGTGTAACATTATAGCACTTATGACTTTTTATTTTGATTTTTCAAGAATAAACACTTTGAATTCTTGAGGCTATGGTATAATAAAAAATATGTATTTGGTTTTTGACTCCTGTTCCTGGAACACAGCTCCTATCACCCTCCGAACTTCCTGAGCAACAGGGGTGAGGGAGCATCTCACATTATTCATAACAAACCCCTTTCAAGCATACCAGTTAGTGCTCATGAGGTAACTCTGGTCAGTACCTGAATACCTTCAGGATCAGCACAGGATCAGAAAAACCAAACCTTGACTACAGGGTGAGAAATTTCAGTCCCATCCCAGATCTTTGGGGAGGAGTAGGGGACTGAAGATCAAGTTCAATCACCAATGGCCAAAGATTTAATTAATCAATCATCTCTACGTAATGAAACCTCCATAAAAACCCCTAAACTACAGGGTTCAGGGTTCTTCCAGGTGGCTATTCCAGAGTCATATCCTTTACGACAAACTGGTAAAAGTAAGTATTTTTCTGAGTTCTGTGATGCATTCTAGCAACTTGTCACAACTAAGGAGGGGGCCGCAGAAACCCCCAAATTTACAGCCAGTATTTACAGATCAGAAGTACTGGGACTTTCAGCGAACATCAGAAATAGAGGCAGTTTCATGGAACTGAGTCCTTAAACTGTGTGTGGGGTCTATGCTAACTACAGATAGTGTCAGAGCTGAACTGAAGTATTGGATACACCCGTGGTATCAGAAAAGACACCATGTATTTGGTGTCAGGAAAAAAAAAACCTAGAGAGGCACTGTCTTAATTTCCTTTCTAAATTTTTAATTATCTTTTTTCATTAATCTTTTAATAATTAATGTTTCATGAATTAATATTTTGATAGTATATAGAGTATACCTACTGTAACACTCTCGGTACAGTGTTGGGGGCCAACAACGGAACTGACATCAAGGAGCTCAATTTTGACCTTGCTGTCTTTTCATATCCTCCCCATCACTTCTTCAGATAATAAATTCCATAAATTTACCCCTCATTGTGTAAAGCAGAGTTTCTTTTTATTTGTCCCTTTCCTTCTCAAAAACCTTCACTGGTTCCCCACAAAGTAAGTTCAAATTACTTAACGCCATCCAGGCCAACCTGCCTTTCCATGTGGGATGTGTGGGGAAAGATTACATCAAATAGACATGCTTAAGTGCTGATGGCTAACACTCTGGCTCTAACTAGTGATTCTTAACCAGAGGTGACATCACCTTCAGGGGGGAGTTTTTTAGTTGTTTCAATGCCTGGAGGACACTCGTGGCATTGGTAGGTGGGGGCCAGGGATGCAAGCGTCCTGCAGTGCATGGGACAGCTCTGCACAATGGAGACTCCCCAGCAGTGCCTCACCCACCGCAGGCAGGACAGCTCCGAACACTCTCCTCACTCTAGGCAGCGAAAGGTTATCTCAGGCACAGGCTGCTGAATTTCTAATACCAATCACACTGTAACTACACAAGTGCTTTCAATAGACACCATGCCTTTATCATTTTCTTCCAGATTTTTCCTCTTCCTATTTTGTGAAGAAATAAACAAAAGTTAACCCATCTGAGGAAGCAAAATAGTCACTGAGCAAATGTTAGTGTCTGTAGTGACAATTCTATACCTAAAAACAAACTTAAAATGAGACAGGTTTCATGAAACATCTATTGCTGATGTAGTTTTGCTGCAATATAGGAAATGAAATTTTATGTGAAATGGGAGCAGGAGAGAGAAAATATTATTAATTTCAATCTGTTTCTATGTTGTTAAAACAGAAAACTGAAATCACATCAAAGGTATTTATAAATGTACTCACACATCTGGATAGGTAGGTGGGCATTTCACCCTCAAATCCACTTTTACATATACTTCTTCACCAGTTAGGCCTTGAGGGTACAAAACTAAATTGATTTCAGGGGGCTCTTTGACCTAAAAGAGGGAGAACAAAATTTTTTTTTCATAGCTGTAGAGTCAATCATTAATGATTAAGATAATGATCATTTTAGCTTTAAAAGTTCTACTTTAAAAACATTTGTAATTACAGTTTACATAGAAATTCTGGCATATTTTCCAAAAGCACGATTTATAAACAAAACCTGAGCCAGGGAAAATGCATTGTCCCTTTTTTTTTTTTTTTTTTGAGACGAGGTTTCACCATGTTGGTCAGGCTGGTCTTGAACTCCTGATCTCGGTTGATCCGCCCGCCTTGGCCTCCAAAGTGTTTGGATTACAGGCGTGAGCCACCACGCCCGGCCGCATTTTCCTTTTTGAAGTTATCTAAGGAATGAACCAAAATGTTCCACTCAGCTTCCATTCGTTCAAATGCTACTGAGTTATTTTGTCTGGGTACTCTCCTGGAAGCTGGGAGTGCAGGGTAAATTTGGACAGACACAGTCCCAACCAGCTAATACAAACTAGAAGATGAGTGATTTCAAATAGTGATGAGTGCTGTAAAGAAAACAAAGCATGTAATCCCAGCACTTTGGGAGGCTGAGGCAGGCAGATCACAAGGTCAAGAGATTGAGACCATCCTGGCAAACATGGTGAAACCCTGTCTCTACTAAAATACAAAAATTAGTTGGGCGTGTTGTTGCGTGCCTGTAGTCCCAGCTACTTAGGAGGCTGAGGCAGGAGAATTGCTTGAACCTGGGAGGCGGAGGTTGCAGTGAGCCGAGTTCACGCCACTGCACTCTAGACTGGTGCTTGGCAACAGAGTGAGACTCTGCCTCAAAAAGAAAGAAAACAAAGCAGAGTAGAGGGACATAATGGTGGGGGAGGAGAAGATATCTAAACAGGTAGGTCAAGGAAGGCCTCTGTGAGCAGGGGAGATTTGAATTGACATCTGAATACTGAGATATTAGCAAATGAAAACTCTTGACAAGGAGAGAATTGCATATGTTTTCAATCAACTGCTTTTCACCAAATCACCAAATACTCTTGTTCTTCAACTTATTTATATACACTTTTTCCAAAGTGGATCTGAAGCAGTTCATATTTTATGTATATAATGAAAAAGGAGAGCCTGAGAGAAAACACAATGACTGAGCGCTCTCACGGTCAGGCACCTTACCAACTCTGCAAGGAAGGTGCCACCTCCATTTTACAGATGCAGAAGCTCAGGCTCAGGGAGTTTTATATTCTTGCCCACAGATACACAGCGACAGAGCTGGGATTCAAATCCAGCCTTGACTCCAAACCCTGTCTCTTCCCATAAGCCATTCTTTTATTATGCCATCCTAAGTTGCTGGAATTGAGCCTTGATTTTTTTCTCTGAATGTCCCGGCAGGGAGGGCAAAAAGAGAAACGTGGTATCAACAGAAAGGAGAAAGCCTAAAAATTATTTTAGGGCAGCAAAGTACTTAACAACACTAAATTCTAACAGAAATTTATAACACGAGGCCGGGCAAGGTGGCTCACGCCTGTAATCCCAGCACTTTGGGAGGCCGAGGCGGGTGGATCACAAGGTCAAGAGATCGAGACCATCCTGGTCAACATGGTGAAACCCCGTCTCTACTAAAAATACAAAACATTAGCTGGGCATGGTGGCGCGTGCCTGTAATCCCAGCTACTCAGGAGGCTGAGGCAGGAGAAATGCCTGAACCCAGGAGGTGGAGGTTGCGGTGAGCCGAGATTGCGCCATTGCACTCCAGCCTGGGCAACAAGAGGGAAACTCCGTCTCAAAAAAAAAAAAAAAAAAAAAAAAGAAATTTATAACATGAACCTTACAAGGAGTACCACATAATAAACATTGTTCTCTTCTACTATGTGTACAAAATTTTTAAGTTCAGTTCTTATATGGCTTTATAATAATCCTTGATTGTCATAATAATGATCATTTTAGCTCAAAAGTTCTACTTTAAAAACATCTGTAATTATGTTTTACATAGATATTCTTGCATATTTTCCAAAAGCATGATTTAAAAACAAAACCTGGGCCAGAGAAAATGCGTTTTCCTTTTTGAAATGCAATGAGGGTCCTCCTGTAAAGCATACATCTGCAAAAGTGGTCCCGGGGAGGGTTAAGCACTCTGTGGTCCACAGGCCTTTCGCATTCTCATTTACCCATCACACATCCATCACCCACACCTGTTGAGCACTGACTCTGTGTCAGGTGCTGTGCTTAGTCCACAGAGGTGAGAACACAGACATGGTTCCAGCTCTCATGGAACTTCAGTCTGGTGGGGGAAAACAAATATAATAAACACGTAAGTACAAGTTTAGAGAGTGCTGTTGAAGAGATGACGTGATGGTCTCCTTAGGGAATGACTTGGGTGGGGGGTGGGTATGAGGGTATATACTGAGATGCAGTTAGCAGACAAGAACTATCTGAGGATGTAGCAGGATGTAGCATTGAAGCTCAGACAAGCCAGAGATCAAGCATTCCAGACAAGGAAAAAAAGAGACTCAAAATACGGTTTGAAAGTATTTCACTCACCGCCCCGGCTCGAAAGTTTTTTTTTTTTTTTTTTTTTTGTTTTACTAGGCACTGGACTTGTAGGAATGGCATTTCGAATGAGTGGAAGACACCGAAAAACTCAATTGCCTTTATTTGCCTAGCTGCCTAGTTGGGGGAGGTGGTCTAGGCCCATATTGCAATAGAACAAAGGACTTAAAAAAAAAACTACTTATGTATTTATTTGATGAAAATGTAAAATGGCCGGGCGCGGTGGTTCACGGCTGTAATCCTAGCACTTTGGGAGGCCAAGGTGGGTGGATCACCTGAGGTCAAGAGTTCAAGATCAGCCTGGCCATCATGGTGAAACCCCATCTTAAAAAAAAAAAAATGTAAAAATGAAGTAATGAACAAGTTAAAAGTAAACTTTGAAGAATTTGGTTTTTAGTAACATTGGAGCAGGGGGGAAAGAAAACCCACAGGGATCATATAACAAAAAACAGGTCATTTTGACTCTATTAACATTTTTTAATCACATAAATAATGTAAATAAATGCATGTGATTAGGAGAAAATATATGCATTATATATGACTCAAAATGTTAATTTTCTTAACATATTTAGCTCTTACAAATAAACAAGAAAATGGACCAGAGTAGAAAAATAAACCAAAGAGCATGAGCAGTTCACAAAGAAAAATCAATGGTTTGCAAACAAAGGTATTCTAGATAATTTATAAATAAATAAAAACTGAAATGAGATATGTTTCATTTATCTACTGGCAAAGAAGAAAAGGTCTAACATATACAGTATTACTGAAGATAAAGGAAAACAAACACCATCGTATACTACTGGGGGATCCAGGGATTGAAGCAACTTTTTTGGAGGGGTGTTTCTAAAAGCTATCAAATTATAAATAAGCAGACCTTTGCTGTTGTGAAAAGTTAGCCACAATAAGTCAGTAATTTGTAACTATCTATAAATAATAGATATTTTAAACTAGCAGTGTCCAAACATTTTACATATGCAAGTTTTTAGCATGCACCTCAAAATGTTATTTATAAATGACATACATATGCTACTAAACTGAAATTTATATGATAACACATCCCCACTAGAAGTTGAAAAAAAAATCTAACTTGAATTTACTAGCAGCAAATTTAGCCTGAAGTGACATGAGGTTAGTAATAGTGTTTATCTGTTCAGTGTGAAATTTGAAAATTTCTATGTTTCATTGTGTTTGATTTTTGATGCTGCCCCAGACAATGAGAAAGGTATTAGGTAACGTGTAGAATGAGCACACATAAATGTGAACAGGGAGCACTTCTGAATTCTGCAACCCATCAAGTCTCAAGAGTTGGATAAAGGGCCAGGCACAGTGGCTCACACCGGTAATCCCAGCACTTTGGGAGGATCAACGGAGGTCAGGAGTTTGAGACCAGCCTAGCCAACATGGTGAAACTCCATCTCTACTAAAAATACAAAAAAATTAGCCAGGTGTCGTGGTGGGCACCTGTAATCCCAGCTACTCAGCAGGGTGAGGCTTCAACCTGGGAGGCGGAGGTTGCAGTGAGCTGAGACTGTGCCACTGCACCCCAGCCTGGGTGACAGAGAGAAACTCCCTCTCAATAAAGAGTTTTGAATAAAGGATTTTGGACCTGCATCACTTTTCCCTGGCAAATAGCAGGTGATAATAAGTGCTTGCTGAATGACTAAACTCTGATTCATCCTTGAGACCATCAATTATTTGCCTGCCCAGCCTACGAATGTGTTAAGGCCATTTGCCCTCTGTAATATAGGCCACTGACAGCTATTTAAATTCTTATGCCTGCCTTCTATAGTATTTGCTTTGGTTTGTCTAGTCTTCTATTTTGTTATGAAAGCCACCAGCTATAAATTCTTGGCGTTTTCAGTATCCCTACCTAAAAGAAGTTGCTTTTTCTCTTCTGTTTTTCTGCAGCTTTAGGAACAGATAACTAAGCTTGCATAAAGTAAACAAACTGGTTCAGAATGAAGCCTGAGAGGCTTTGTGTTGTGTCCGGTGTACACTTTGAGATACCTATCTTGGCTGCTTGTTGGGCCTACTTCCTGATTCTCAGGATTTGGGAACAGAGAAGCTGCCCAATCACCAACTTGTCTGTCATGTAAACGGGAATATTTATGTTTGCTTTTTTTTTTTAGGTTAAAAATAACTTCCAATTAAGCATTAGAAAAGTAAGCTCCCTAAGGGCAAGGATTTGTCTTTTTTGCCCACAGCTGTATTCCTAACACCTAAAGCAAGTATTTTGAAGGAAGGAAGAAGCACCCTGAGTTTGTGGGAGAATATTTTGCCCTGAGAGCTCCAGAAGATGGATTTCTTGAGGAAATCCTGGATATGTAGATAAAGCAGATGTTGTGAAATGCCAGAGTTAAAAGCAGATGAAGAGACCAGGTGTGGTGGCTGATTCCTGTAATCCCAGCACTTTCGGAGGCCAGTGTGAGAGACAGCATGAGCTCAGCAACTCAATACCAGCATGCAGAGCAAGACTCTGTCTCTACAAAAAAATTTTAAAAATTAACCAGGTGTAGTGGCATGTGCCTATAGTCCCAGCTACTTGGCAGGCTGAGGCAGAAGGATTGCTTGAGAATAGGCTGCAGTGAGCAGTGATCCTGCCCCTGTATTCCAGCCTGGGTGACAAACCAAGACCCTGTCTAAAAAAAAAAAAAAAAAAAAAAAAAAAAAAACTGATGAAGTTAGAAGTATGTTTTAAATGATAATATCATAATAATCAGATACGGTAGATCAACTCTTCAAGGATGGGGAAAAAACTGTCAATATAATAGTTTATCATTTGCCTTAATTTCCAGACAAAAAGAAAAAATATTTTAACAAAATGCCATTTTATTATTTTTTTTTTTCGCTGCTCTTATGGTGGAAATTTGTTCAATAAAAATGCCATTTTAAAAGGTCTAGAGTAAGCTTATCCAGCCGGAGGCACATGGGCCGCACGAAGCCCAGGATGGCTTTGAATGCGGCCCAACACACATTCGTGAATTTTAAAACATTTTTCTTAGGGCCAGGAGCGGTGGCTCAAGCCTGTAATCCCAGCACTTTGGGAGGCCGAGGCGGGTGGATCACGAGGTCAAGAGATCGAGACCATCCTGGTCAACATGGTGAAACCCCGCCTCTATTAAAAATACAAAAAATTAGCTGGGCATGGTGGCGCGTGCCTGTAATCCCAGCTACTCAGGAGAATTGCCTGAACCCAGGAGGCGGAGGTTGCGGTGAGCCGAGATCGCGCCATTGCACTCCAGCCTGGGTAACATGAGTGAAATTCCGTCTCAAAAAAAAAAAATTTTTTTTCTTAAAACATTGAAGTTTTTGGCGATTTGTTTTTTTTGGTCATCAGCTACCGTTAGTGTATTTTGTGTGTGGCCCAGGGAAACGAAAAGATTGGACACTCCTGCTCTAGGCTCAGTCTAGAACCCTCTCTCCACTGCAGCTAAGATGAATGTGTTCTATATTCTTAGCTAAATGCCTTAGAGGACGGTGCAGAGGTATGGAAAGTTCCTGCATACCAGAAAACACAGTGAAGATACCTGGAAGTAAAGCAGGAATTATGTGGCATACAGATTTGAATCCACGGATGAGACTTGAGAATTCTGATTGAGGGCATAAGGCCTGTGTGAGCGCCCAAAAAGCGTTTTCAGAACAAAGTAGCAACGGGTGCGTATGAATGTGCTGTTGTATCATCCGCGAGGGCTTTCAGGAGGGAAAAAGCACAAGGTTGGAAGGAGGCAGATATGTTATGGGATGTAGGCAAGAAGTGCCAGCTAAGAGAGAGGAATCCAGGGGGATTCCTCTGGGGAAATCATGGGGAAAGGGCTGTAGGAGAATTCGGCCTAGGTGGGTTTCCGGAGACCAGCTGCAGGTGCAAGGACTAAAAGTGAGAATGAGTGGAACCTGAGGGATGAACAGATTGCAATTGAGGGATGAAAAGACTGCAGGATCCTAAAGAGGCGGCCCGACCTGGAAGCGTCTACGCTTTGGACCAGGGCCCGGGGAGGCCAGGGCACGCCAGCCCGGGCCTGAC
Source organism: Sapajus apella (assembly GCF_009761245.1). Lineage (NCBI taxonomy): Eukaryota > Metazoa > Chordata > Mammalia > Primates > Cebidae > Sapajus > Sapajus apella. The sequence continues at coordinate 824,875 of NW_022437062.1, forward strand.
AAGCCACGTTCCTACCGGTCCGTAAGCGTCCGGCCGCAGGTCCTGGAAGTCCTCGCCGTAGATGGCCTCCAGGGCCTGTAGCTCGTGGTCCTGTCGTTGCGGGTAGCTCTCCGGAGGCTCGTCCCGGCCACGTCCGGGGGCCCCTCGGCCCCCAGCCATGGCGGCTCTGCGCCCAAGGCACGGCGGCCTAGCCGGGGCGGAGGTGGGCCCCCGGCAGCCTGCGGGGCGGGGCTCCGCGCGGGAGACGGGCTGTAGGCGGGGCTCCGCGCGGGAGACGGGCTGTAGGCGGGGTTCCGTGCGGGAGACGGGCTCGTGGGCGGGGTTCTGCGCCAGGGACGGGCTGTGGGCGGGGTTCTGCGCTGGGGTCGGGCTGTGGGCGGGGTTCTGCTCCGGGGACGAGCTGTCGGCGGGACTCCGTGCGGGAGACGGGCTGGCGGGCGGGGCTAGGCTCGGCGGACGGGCCGTGGGCGGAGCTCCGCCCCGGGAGGTGGTTTCCGAAGCAAAAGAAACCCGGGAGAACGAAGAGGGCAGGAAGAGCTTTGCCTACATCCTGCTGGGGAAAGGGGAGCAAATGAACTGCACGAACCTAAGAAACGAATCACACAGATAGAAATGATAACTCCACATTGTATACTTTTCACGAAACAAGTATCTTTAACAGAAGTACTTGCTGGAACTCCTCCACCTCGGCATGACTAGTGCGGGAAACTCTTAAAGGGCAGACGTCGATGGGTTCTGCAATCACCTATAGTCTCACCTTTAACCTTCCCAAAACAAGACTATTGGGAGTAGAAATTATGACCCCCTCCCACCTTCCTTCCTCCCAGTTTAGTATCCCAAACTTATTCCCTTAACCAAAGATTCAACGTCCCCATGTATGATCTCGGCAACTACATTCTCCAGCTTGGGGGATCTCCAGTAGCCCCTTGCAAATTCAGCGGAAAACTGTCTTTACACTCAGACATCTTTATGAGCTACCTTCCCATGAAGAGAATTATGCTCACTTCCCAGTTCACTCAACGTGAATTTAAGGAGTCTTTATATCCTGCCTCAAGTAGGTTTTTCAAGTTTATAAAATAACCTGTCTACCGAAACATTGTCATTGTACTTTATCTTCAGTTGCCTGCTAATGCTGTATGTCTATTTAGAATAATCCTATTGTGCCGGGTGCAGTGGCTCACACCTGTAATCCCAGCACTTTGGGAGGCCGAGGCAGGTGCATCACCTGAGGTCAGGAGTTTGAGACTAGCCTGGACAACATGGGGAAACCCCCCCCAAAAAAAAAAAAAAAAAAAAAATCCTGTTGTACTAAGCCAAGTTAGGTTTAAGTGACATGTTTCTTCTGTCTACCTTGCTTACTCCTCCACTGTTCAGTAAATAATAATTGTTCAGGTACCTTGCTGTCATCTATCCACTCAGTTCTGGCCAGATAACACAAATGCACTAGCTTGACCCAAGGCCAATTTAAATATTCTTCTTTCCTCTGCTGGAGACCTGTTCCTTTTCCAGTGATCTCTGACTAGGTAAATGGCACCATCACCAACTGAGTATGATTCTGAATTTCCTTTCTCTCAACTCGCATCCAAATAGACACCACTTCTTCTGTTCATCCACTACACTCTAACCCGTTACCGCTAACTTAGTTAAGGCTACTGTCACCAATTCCCTGGATTATTTCAATAGCTCTCTTAGTCACTGTCTTCATTCTTGCCCCATATTAAGCTTCCCATTGCAGCCAGGGTAATATTTCTAAATTGCAAATATGGCCATTGCACTCTAATCCTTATAATTATTCCATTTCTCTATTGGTCTTTAAAATTTTATTTTAAACCTATGTTTATGAAAATGTCAAACATACATAGAAGTAAACTCCTCTGTACTCATCATCCAGCTACAATAGCTATAGACATTTTATCAATCTTATTTCATCTCTTCTATCCATCCCTCAGGAGTGTTTTTTTTTTTTAAATCTCAATCATGTCATTAAAAAAAAAAAATACCTAACAAAAATAAAAACAAATAAATAAATAAATACCTAAGTATATATCTCTCACAGAAAAGTACATAACATAATACTAACATTATACCCTAAAATGTAACCATTTGGCCAGGTACAGTGGCTCACACCTGTAATCCCAGCACAAGGTGGAGGATCACTTGAGGCTAGGAGTTTGAGGTCAGTCTGGGCAACATAGTGAGGCCCCATCTCTACAAAAAAAAATAAAAAATTAGCTGGGCAAGGTGACATGTAGTCCCAGCTACTCGGGAGGCTGAGTGGGAAGATCACTTGAGCCCAGGAGTCCAAGGCTGCAGTGAGCTATGATTGCACTATTTGGTAACAGAAAGAAGATAAGTGGTTGCCTGGGGATAGGAAGGACATAGAAGAGCCAGATAAAGGGATTACAGAGGAACAAGAAGAAACTCTTGGGAGTGATGTATACATTCATTATTTTGATAGTGGTGATGGTTTCACAAGTATATGCATATATCAAAACTTATTGGCTGCGAGTGGTGGCTCATGCCCGTAATCCCAGCACTTTGGGAGGCCAAGGCGGGTGGATCACTTGAGGTCAGGAGTTTGAAACCAGCCTGTCCAACATGGCGAAACCCCGTCTCTATTAAAAATACAAAATTAGCCTGGCATGGTGGTGCATGCCTGTAATCCCAGCTACTCGGGAGGCTGAGGCAGGAGAATTGCTTGAAACTGGGAGGCGAGGCTGGGCACGGTGGCTCATGCCTGTAATCCTAGCACTTTGGGAGGCCAAGGTGGGTGGATCACCTGAGGTCAGGAGTTCAAGACCAGCCTGGCCATCATAGTGAAAACCCATCTTTAGAAAAAAAAAAAATCAAAAAAGAGAAACGAAAAATTTAGAGAGAGAAAAAAAAAAGAACCTGAGAGGTGGAGGTTATAGTGAGCCAAGATCGTGCCACTGCACTCCAGCCTGGGCAACAAGAGCAAAACTCCATCTCAAAAAGAAAAAAAAAAAAAACTTATCAAACTGTACAATTTAACAAATGCAATGTATTATGTGTCTATTCTACCTTAATAAACTGTTAAATGAAAAAAGAAAAAGGTTATTTTTTGTTTTGTTTTGTTTACAGTGGTTTGTTTGAATCAAAATTCAAGCAAGGTCCACACATTGCATTTGGTTGCTGTATGTGCAATGTAGGGTTAACTAAGTAGGCTTGGGATGTATAAACTCCATACATTTCAAAGAAAAGATTGGCCCTTGACTGACTTCGAGGAGATAAACTTTAAGTCCTTGAGACATTCTGCCTGATAAGAATGTCTTTGTATACTTGGGGTTCACAAACCAACTCATCAGGACACCCCAATATTTCCTTATTCTCCAAGTACTTCCTAAACCTTTCTATCAGTCCTCCAAAGAAGAATCTCTAATCCTATATCCCCTCCCTGCTCCCCCAAACTACATCTCCCGGTCTTGCTGCTTGCCTTTGATTTTCCTAAGAGAAGATCTCAGATTTTAGTCACTGTTTCCCAAATTTTAAAACTACAATCCCTTTACCCTCCATTCTGGAAGGATACTTTCTTTCTTTCTTTTTCTTTTTTTTTTTTTTTTTTTTTGAGACCAAATCTTACTCTGTTGCCCAGGCTATAGTGCAGTGGCACAATTTGGCTCACTGCAACCTCTGCCTCCTGGGTTCATGTGATTCTCCTGCCTCAGCCTCCCGAGTAGCTGGGATTACAGGCACATGCCACCACGCCCAGCTAATTTTATGTATTTTTAGTAGAGACAGTGTTTCACCATGTTAGCTGGGATAGTCTCGATCTCTTAACTTTGTGATTCACACATCTCAGCCTCCAAAGTGCTGGGATTACAGGCGTGAGCCACGGCACCTGGCCTTTGGAAGGATATTTTCACTGGTTATAGAATTCTGGGCCAATAGTTATTTTCTTTCAGTACTTGAAAAATGTTGTGCCGTTTCTCTCTGACCTACATAGTTTCAGAGAGAAATTTGTTGTCATTCAAATTGTTTTCCCACTAAAGGTAATGTGCTACTCCTCTTTGGCTACTTTCAAGATGGTTTTCTCTGTCTGAGTTTTCAAAAATTCACCTATGATGTGTCTTGTAAATTTCATTGGGCTTATCTTGTTTAGAATTTGCTTAGCTTCTTGAATCTCTAGGCTTGTGATTTTTGCCAAATATAGACAGTTTCAACCCATTACTTCTTTGAATACTTTTCCAGCCAACCCCTCTCTCCCCTTCTGGGAGGTAAAGGAACTTGTTCTTGCAGCATACTGTGATTTGGAAGCCAGGAGCAGAGAGGCAACACTGTTCTTACTGCTCAAGAAAGTCTGAAATAAAAATTGTTAGTGACTTTTGCATCACTTTGTGGGTGTTCGTGTGCATTTACATATGAACCTGAATGAATCTTGCCCTTTAAATTTTAGAATAAGTATATGCCTTAATTCCACAACTGTGTCATTACTTCCAAGTCAGACTATGAGTCATAGTATTTTATATCCATATTCCATCTTTTACTAGAGAATATTATTACCTTAATCACTTAATTCACCAGAATCGGTCTTAGGTAACTTTTGACTCTTTAAAATAAATCGAATTTATTCTTAAAGGGCATATTTATTATGATAAGTGATACAGGAAAGAATATGTCAGCTTCCAAAATTAATTATAAAAGAGGAATCCTAAAAAGGTGCTGAGATATCATGATAGTCTTCAGCTGCTAAATAGCTTCCCAAGGTGACTCCTTTGAAGGTGCTAATATTCATGAATATTTTAGTTGGACACATTTGCTATTAAAAATTAGTCTGGGCCAGGCACAGTTGCTCATGTCTGTAGTCCCAGCACTCTGGGAGGCAAAGGTGGGTGGGTCACTTGAGCCCTGGAGTTCCAGACCAGCCTGGGCAGCATGGCAAAAACTGGTCTCTACAAAAAATATAAAAATTAGCCAGGCATGGTGGCATGCATCTGTAGTCCCAGCTACTTGGGAGATGGAAGTGGGAGGATCACTGAAGCCAGGAGGTCGAGGCTTCAGTGAGCTGTGATTGCACCAGCGCACTCCAGGCAGAGTGACAGAGCAAGACCCTGTCTCAAATAAAATGAAATAGAATGTAAAAATTAGTCTGTTTGCTTTATGTTCATTATGTGTGTGTGTCTGTTTGTGACTTTTGAAGTTTCCTGGAGAGGGAGGGAAGGAGTATTTAACTTCGAACTTTCCAGATATTCTTGATAAATTTACCCCCTTCCCAGATACTCTTGATAAAGTTACCCCCTCCCAGATATTTTTGATGAATTTATTAGGAAATCTGTAGGGATAAGGACTACTAGAAATTCCTGATGTACCTTCTAATGCCATTTTTCTGGGAAACTACCATAGGAGATATATTCATAGATTCATGTAAGTAGAAAACCGTTTCCCAATGTTGGGTACGAGCCCCAACCCCATACATGGGTGCCCTTAGTCCTGGCGGTGATGAAGGATAGAGAAAAGGAAATAAAGACATAGACACAACAGTAAAATGTACAGCATGGGTCCAGCGGACCAACGCAAGCTCGGGAATCCCGTTGGCCCGAGCTCTGGGCTCCAAACACTTTTATTATGTGCATAATCTCATTGATCTTATGGGCATGGCAGGGGAGGGTGAAGGGGTAGATAAGATGGCAGGGGAGCACTTGAGATCCTTCTAAGACATGCTAAACTAGTACTCTGATTTTTTTTTTTTTTAAATATGGAAAGCTTCACTAATTTGTGTGTCATCCTAATCTTCTCTGTATCATTCCAATTTTAGTATATGTGCTGCCGAGGTGAGCACTAGTACTCTGATTTATCACCACTTGTTACCAGGGTGCGGCTACATCAGAAGTATAGCAGATGAGGAGCTACCCAGTCTGACCACACCCAATGCATCCAAGGGCTTTTATCAAGGGGCATAGAGGACATAAAGCAATCAAAATCACTCCATATTCCGAGAACCTAGGCAAAGCCTGAGGCATTCTCTGATCTCTGTCGTGCAAGGCTTTTCTCCTCCTTGCCAGCTCTCATCTGCAAAGACCCTCTAGGATCTTGTGAAGAGAGGTCGTCTCCCTTCTCAGAGACCTTTGCACAAGCCCTCTTTACGAGCCCCTCATGCAGTCTCCACATTGAGAAGGCATTTGTGGGACCAGAGCAGTATTGCCTACTCTGCAACCACCCTGCGGTGTTCCCCTACGTTACTGCATTTTCAGATGGTCTTTACCTTAGGCCTTCTGTTGCTGATTGATTTCTAATTAACTGCACCAATAATACAGTTTAGTTTGGTGTATAAACTTCAGTGTACTCTGAGCCAAGGAAGCTTATAATTATTTAGCTAGAATTAACTTAGGTCTCCCACTGGTCATCTTGACCCACACCCAATTCACATATTGGGATAATCTGGAATACATGAAGGGCTGTCTTATTATCTTGTAAACAGAAAATTGCTTTGGATATTAATTTAACATATCCAAAACTAATAACCATAAAAGGTAAACATTTAGCCCACTGATATAAAGGCTAAGTTCTGGACTTTTAAATCTTCAAGTAAAAATTCCCCCAAAGCCACTCTGTCCTTCGTTAATTGCAAAATAAGTGATTTTTTTTTCATTTTTGAAATAGAAAGCTTGTGTTTTATTTAACTTTACAGAGAGAAATTTTTTTTAAATCTTGAATGGTGACTTTTCCACTTTTTCATATTTGATTTCTTTAAACATCAACAAAAAGGACTTGATCTTACATAGTTACCCTTTATTAATGGCCTACAATGACCAGACACTGTCAGAGATTTTTATTGATTCAATATTTTGTTGTCCTCAAAACAGCCTTTCAAGATACACATCTTTTTCTCTGGTAGAGGAGAAAACTGAGTTTAGAGAGTTCAAGTAACTGCCCAGCGTTACTTGAACACAATTGGAATGGTTCTGCCTTCGAGAAGATAGTCATCTACTTGAAGCAGCACATCAGCATCAACAAGGAGATTACCTATGACTATAAGTTCCCCATCGAAGACATCAAGCTATCCTGCCTCTGTGGCTCCAAGAACTGCTCGGGACCCTCAGGTAGGCCTCGGTGCCAGACTCAAAGGATGTTAGCCACAGCCTGGGGCTCTGGAGCATGGAGCCCATGGCCTGGGGCCCCGTCCCCACCACCTGTCCCCATTTCAGGTGCTGTCCTTTACCCAGTGGCCATGTCAGGGCCTGGTGACCCCACACTACACCCAGGACCCCCTGGTTCCAGCCCCTCAGCAGGAAAGGGCTTCTCTTTCATCCCATGTCTCTCTCATTAAAAAAAAAATGCTCCTCTCAGAATTTCTGTTTAACTCCAGTATCAGCTTCTCTCTCCATATCTCTTCCTCTGTCTTTTCTCTTTCCCGTTGTTACCCACCCTCTTCCCATGAATGCTGCTACATTGTTTTGTCTTCTCTATTTTATTCCTCCTTGTGAGAAAAGATATTTTAACCATTAAAACCACCAACAACAAAACATTCAAGAGGTACAACTACATCAGCATTCATACTCCCTTGTCTCCCCATATTAGGTTCTTTATCTTGAGAACATTAGTAGAACCCCATGTAAAGAGACAGCCTAGGTCTCCAAGAAAAGAGAAATGGGTTATTGCCTACCCCAAGCTTAAGTAATCTCCAAAAAGCTGTTTCAGTAATGTAAGTTTATCAGAGGCCAATATGCTTTTTTTTTTTTTTTTGACATGGAAAGCCCAATAGTTCAATTGAAAGATTCCAGAGGCTCTATTATCAGCTACCACTTTCATTTCACAAGGAACTAGGATATCCTTATTGCCACTACCAATATACACGGAATTTTTTAAAGTCCTGACTTAAAACCTTCCATTCCTCAGAAATACAATCTATGCTCTCTTAAATATGCAGGCCCCAATTTTCATAACAATGTCTGCCAGGATAGGCTGGGTTATGCTGTGATAATAAGTAACTCTAAAAATCATGATTGCTTATACAACCAAGTTTTATTTCATATTCATACAAATTTATTTTGTGTCTGGGTGGTTCTCCAGAGTATTTGCCCTCCCATGTGGTGACTGAGACAGAGACTACTTCAATCTTTTCGCTCTTCCATTTCAACATAAGGTTCCTTCCACAATTGCAATGGCAGAGCAGAAGAGAGATTTGAAAATCATAAACAACTTTTCACTGCCTAAGCCCACAAGGGACTCCTCACTTTTGATCACATTTTATTAGTCATAATAGTCACATGACCCTGCCCACTTGCAAAGGTAGCTGAGAAATATAGTCTTCTGTATGCCTGGAAGAAGAGGAGAATGACATATTGTTGAACATTAGTAATATCTACACAATAACCCGCATTGTCTATGTCTTTTTACATAGGCACAGAAATAGCCTTTGGAAATAGAATTGCTTATTCCAGATGGGTAGCCAGAGGCCATAAAAACTCCCTTGCTGCTTTGGCTTACTGATACAAAATACTTACATTTCTCTAGCTCTTCTCTCCCTCTTTAGTAAGAGGCCACAAGGGGGCATGTGAGGGTGTGTGTGGGGAGCAGAAGGGAGGAGATCTTCAATCATAAAGAAGAAGAAAATAGGGAAAATAAAAGCTTTAGGTTCCCCAACTACCTTGATCTTTGCAATGATCCTAAATCCTATTCAATTTCTTCTTCCCCAAATCCCACCCTCTTTCTGCTCTTCAATAAATAGCTAAGAAAGTTGGAATTGTGAATTCTTCTGAACACAAAGGTAAGACAAATGATTATCACCTAAACAAGCTTAAGTACTTGTTGGAAAAGTACTTACTAGCACTTATGTGATTTTGCCTATCACTATACCACAAAAGTATAAGAGAAAAATAGAGAAGAGTGTTTTGGTTTTTTTTTTTTTAATTACCTATGGCATTAGGGTTCTCCAGAGAAACAGAACCAATAGAATAAATACACATATACAAAGAGATTTAATACAAAAAAATTGGTTCATGCAGTTATGGACGCTGACAAGTCCCAAGATCTGTATTTGGCAAGCTGGAGACTCAGGAGAACTGATGGTATATTTCTAGTCCAAGTCCAAAGGCCTCAGAACCAGGAGTGTCATTATTGTTGTTTCAGTTCAAAAGCCAGGAGGCCCCAAGACTCAGGAAGAGCTGATGTTTCAGTTTAAGTCCAAAAGCAGGAAACAGCCAACGTCCCAGTTCAAAGCCAGTCAGACAGAGAGAATCCTCTCCACTCAGCTTTTTCGTTCTATTTTGGCCTTCAACTATTTGGATAAGGCCTACCCACGTGGGGAGGATAGTCTGCTTTACTCAGTCTACCCATTCAAATGTTAATCTTATCCAGAAACACCTTCACAGATACACCCAGAAATAATGTTTTACCACCTACTTGGGCAACCCTTAACCCAGTCAAGTTGACACGTAAAATTAACTCTCATGACAACTAACTAAAACTTTGGAAATACAAGTCGCCTCTAAGTTGGGAGGATACCTTCTTATACTGTTCATTACAGGAGAGGACTGTAAGGAAAAATTACTTGTAACGCATTATCTAGAGTGAGAGGTTGCCTATTTTTTACTCTACTCCATTTCTCATTAACTGTTTTTAGTGTAGCTTCAGAAAGTTTTGAATAAAAATTAGCCAGCACATAAATGTGTTGGTTGGTAATTCTAATTACCTGCCTTCAGCTATGGCTGTGTATCTGATTGCTGCCAGATGTTAACACTTGCCAGCTGATATCAACATGATACCTACTATGGTCTGAAGGTTTGTGTCCCTAGCCCCTTAAATTAATATACTGAAACCTCATCACCAGTGTGATGTATTAGGGTGTGGGATCTTTGGGAGATAATTAGGTCATGAGGGCTTTGCAGCCATGGATCAGATTGATGCCTTTATAAAAGAAGCACTATTCCACCTGATTTTGGTAAGAAAAAGAAAAAAAAAAAAAAGGAACCAATAGGAACCAGGTGTTTTAATGTGTGCCTGTCACTGCAGCTACTTGGGAGGCTGAGGTGGGAGGCTCACTTGAGCCTAGGAGGTTTTTTTGTTTTTTTTTTTTGTTTGTTTGAGACGGACTCTCTGTCGCCAGGCTGGAGTGCAGTGGCACAGTCTCAGCTCACTGCAGTCTCCGCCTCCCGAGTTCAAGCAATTCTCCTGCCTCAGCCTCCCAAGTAACTGGGACTCAGGCGGACGCCACCATGCCCAGCTAATTTTTATATTTTTTTAGTAGAGATGGGGTTTCACCATGTTGGCCAGGATGATCTCCATCTCTTGACCTCGTGATCCACCTGCCTCGGCCTCCCAAAGTGCTGGGATTACAGGTGTGAGCCACCGCGCCTGGCCATGAGCCTAGGAGTTTGAGGTCAGCCTGGGCAACATAGTAAAACCCTGTCTGTATAATAAAAATGGAGGTACTAATAAAAAAGGCACCCTTCTACCATGTGAGGAGACAGCTAGAAGGCAGTATCTATGAACCAAAAAGCAGGCTCTCAATAGGCATTGAATCTGCCAATACCTTCAACCTGGACTTCCCAGCCTTCAGAACTATGAGAAATTTCTGTTTTTTATAAGCTGCCCTGGGTAAGGTATTTTGAACTACTATAGTCTGAATTACTATAGACTTAGACAATACCTGTACATGGTAAGTAATTGAAATGGACTGTAATTTACGTGTTTTTTGACCTTTTCAGGTTTAATTTCAGAAAAAGAAAATCTGAAATATCTGAAATGGTACATTTTGGTGGTTTTTTTTTTTTTTTTTTTTTGAGGGAGTTTCAGTCTGTCACCCAGGCTGGAGTGCAGTGGCACCATATTGGCTCACTGCAACCTCCACCCCTGGGTTCAAGCGATTCTCCTGCCTCAGCCTTCCGATTAGTTGGGATTATAGGCGCCTGCCTTACAACCAGCTAATTTTTGTATTCTTCGCAGAGACAGGGCTTTGCCATGTTGGCCAGGCTGGTCTCGAACTCCTGACCTCAGGTGATCCACTGGCTTCAGCCTCCCAAAATGCCTGGCCTGAAGTGGTACATTTTGAAAGTTTTTTTTTTTTTTTTTTTTTTTTTTTTGAGAAAAGGAAAATATATATTAATATTATGGGAGATTATATTTTCCTTAAATGACTGCAATATCTCTACTATCTCTCATTCCATATGTTCTTCTTATAATGTGACTAACACTCCTCCTATTGACTGTCCCTTTTACTTAAATGTGGCGTTTTTATAGCTGATTCAACAAATAGAGTACAGTGGAAGTGACACTGTACTAACCTCTGAGATTAGGTCACAAAAGTCAATGCAAGCTAGCCTGAGTCTGAGTGCAGTGTTGCTTATACCTAATTGCTCACAACCACTTTACAGATTTCTTTGTTCCTTCTCCACTCCCACTGCTTCACTTGGCTAAACTAAAAAGAGACAGAAAGAAAAATGTCAGTGCAGCTTCTGCCTTGTCCTCTTGGGACTCTTGTCTCTCTTGGAATGCTCACTTTTGGAACATAGCTGCCAGGCTGTGAGGAAGCCCAACAGCCACATGGAGAGGCCACATATAGATGTTCCAGATGAGTTCCCAGTCAACAGCAACTGCTAGACATGTGAGTGAACAGGCCTTCAGATCCCAGACCTAGGCAACAACTCTGAGCTACACCAGCAGACAGTATGCATACTACTACAGACGTTTAATATATATTTAAATTGTGTCCAATCTTTTGACTCATCCTTTAAAAAAACTTACACAGCACACAACTGTAAAAATTGTGCCACTCTATTCCTGTACTTAGTCCTTTACTTTTTAGAGGCAATCCTTCCTCAAGCCTGAGACTCATGGTGACCTCAGCCAATTAGGTTATTTCTTGATTCTACTAACCACATACCCTAACATCAATTGAGGGGGTGTAGAGAATTTAGTGATATCTTTTCAGAATGAAACCATGAGAGCGGTTTCTTGCTTTCTCCATTCTTTACACCTGCAAAACTGATTCTTTTCTGTACCTTTATCCCAACTCTTACTAGTTTTGAATACAGGATGGAGGATGAAGGTGGGTAAAGGGGTATTTTTGTAACTGTTATCAAACAACTCTATTTATAGACATTCTTCAACCCTTCCTAAATGAGTGTGCTGGATGTGGAGAATTATTATTTTGTTTTCTAATGACTATAATGTAAGGTGTTTCAACTTGAAAACTATGTTTGGACTCCTGGAACTAATATTAACTGCTGGAAATGGCGTTCTTGGGGGCAAAATACAATTAGTGTAATTAGTAATTTTCTGTCTTTTTCTCTCTCTTTTGGTCTCCAAAATGTTTAAAATAATTCTCCCTGCCGGCACGGTGGCTCACGCTTGCAATCCCAGCACTTTGGGAGCCGAGGCGGGTGGATCATCTGAGGTCAGGAGTTCGAGACCAGCCTGGCCAACATGGTGAAACCCGGTCTCCATTAAAAAAAAAAAAAAAAAAGAAATTCTCCCATAGATTACTATGTGAAGGTATTGTGAGAATCCAAATATGTGCAAGATTTGGATTTTTACCCTTTCAAGAGTAGATAAGGTTACCAGTGAAAAGGAAATAGCCATATTGTAGCAGGATCATCCTTGAGGCAACCAAGGAGTAACTGTAATTTTAATCAATTGTTGAGTTATTGCCCTCAGTCTCAGTCCCATAACCAACATATCAAAGCCTTCTACCATGTACCTCACTTATTAAGAATAAGCCCGTTTCCATAAAGTCGACCACACATAGTTTCTTCTCTTTACCCCAGATCCTCTCCCTGCATCCGTACAGTTTCCTCTCCCACTTGGCATCTCTTATTTTAGCATTTCTTCTTACTTTACTAACCCAGCTTCCCAACGTTTTCTGTTCCTGAATCCAGTAGCCCAGGTTATACTGTGTACATTTTAGAAATGATACTCAATATAAAGGCCAGGAAACCATGCACGGGGGTCCTATATTTCATTTTTCTTAAATGCTTCCGCTACACCCAAGGCCTGACGGAGGGGCCAGGAGACAGCCGGCAGCCCCTGCTGACGAGATACAGAGGAGTAACGACAGTTAACAGTAAATGAAGCGCAGTCGCGGGAGATGTAGCAAGCGTGTCCACGACAGCCAGTCACCAGCCCTGCGCTCCTCCCACGCCTCCAGCGAAGACAGTCACGCTCCGCGGGACCAAGATGGCGCCCTCCCCGCGGAGGCCTGGGCGCTAGGGGCGGGGCCGCGCGTGCCACGTGACCATCCTCGCCAGCCGCTCGCCCCCGGCTGCCCTAGGTGCGCACTGGGAGTCTGGTTGCCGCGCAGACCGTGCCGTTGCCCCACTGGGGGCGTCTTCCCTCATCCCCGCCCGGCTGTCAAGCTCTTTCCCAGCTGCCAAGGGCCCTAGGGGGGCTGGGAAAGGGGGCGCCCGGCCATGCAGAGGCAAAAAGGTGCTGCAGAACGGGTTCCCCGCTGCCACTGCTGAGGCAGGAGGTCGGAGCCCCCAGTGAGGGGCTGGGAAGCAGGACCCAGCACGGGCGTCTGGGCGGGCGGCCGGAAGCGCAGGGCCAGGCTGCTGGGGACACTTGGCTTTCTGCCCAAGCCATGGGCACTGTCGGGTACTCGGGGGTCCCCGCGTGGCTCTGGCCACTCGGCGTGGGCATTTCGTTGGCTTCACATCGCCATTCAGCCCCGAAGCCAGCAGGACTGAAAAATAGCTTCTGCCAAACGTTCTCCTCCCGCTAAGGAGAGGGACCAAAGTGCGTCCGCCCGAGGGGACTGGAGAGGGATGCCCTAGCCTTCGGGGCGCGGAGTAGCCGCGGTTGAAGGAGGCGGCGGGGAACTGGGAGCGCGCTCCTTGACCATCGAATGTCTCCTTCTGTATTTCCATTCCTGCGGAGTGGGCTGGGCCACGCTGACCACCCTGGAGGAGGGACGGACGACGCTCGGCGGGCTCTGACCGTGCCTCCTTTATGTGGTTGCTGACGGGGATCCAGGAGGGAGTGGGCATGGGGCGCAGCCGCGCCTCCCTCCTTCCCCGCCTCCCGGGCGCCGGGGTTGGCGATGTGGAGACGTGAGGGGACCCGTCGGCTGCCCCGGCTCCTCCAGGACTCCGCCAGGCGCCCGCGCGTCCCTCCTCTCCCAGTGGTGGAGAGGCTCCGCGCGGGGCTCCGAGGCGGGCGGTGCGCGGAGCCGGAGCCCCAGCCTAGCCATGGGACATAACGGGAGCTGGATCTCTCGAAACGCCAGCGAGCCGCGCAACGCGTCTGGCGCGGAGACTGCTGGCGTGAACCGCACCGCGCTCGGGGAGTTCGGCGAGGCGCAGCTGTACCGACAGTTCACCACCACCGTGCAGGTCGTCATCTTCATAGGCTCGCTGCTCGGTAAGCCTCCCGCGGGGCGCCTCCGGCCCGGGCCTCCCAGAGGGCACAGGCTCGGAGAGCCGGGAGCGGGTTGCCCAGCCGCCGTGGGTTTCGGGTGCTTAGCAAAGTGCGGAGAGTTGAAGGAGGGTTAAGGATCCCGGGTAGCTGCAATGAAGTTAAGCAGGGACGGTGGACTCCAGACCCCACGCGGGAGCAGAAGAGTTCTAATAGGGCATTCTCGTGGCCCGAGGATGGAGCGGGATCCAGCGGGTATCCCCTTCCTCAGATAGTCCTGGCGGAAGGCTCCTGGGTGCCCGACTGGCTTCAGCTCTTGTTTACCAATAGCGAGGAACAAAGATTCTGTGGGAATTTGTTAATGATGATTGAAAGGAATGTCACCCATTCCGTTAAAGATGTTTTGGGATTCTATTTTTCCATATATATATGGAAATAATAATGTGTGTGTGTGTGTGTGTGTGTGTGTGTATGTGTATATATAATTATTTTGAAAGAGCCTTATTTTGTGCGTGCTTTATGGCTTGCTTCTTCGCAACACTGACCTGCTGGTAAACAACCCTCTGAAGTTAAACTGTATGTCGTCTGTAGATGTTTTTAAAACAACAAAAGAAAGCCCACTCTACTTCCCCATCTATGTGTTGTTTAAGGTACAGAATAAAGGTAGGATAACCCAGATTTTTAGGTATATTTGTTCAGAGAAGAAAAGATCAACGAATTGAAATGAGTGGCTAGTAAAATACTAGCCTACTAGTATGAGAATTACCTGTACTTGTCACTACTCTTAAATTATAGTAGGGTTTTTTTTTTTTTTTTGAGATGGGTCACTCTCTGTTGCGGGGCTGGAGTGCAGTGACGCGATCCCGGCTCACTGCAACTTCTGCCTCCTGGTTCAAGCAATTCTCTGCGTCAGTCTCCGGAATAGCTGGGACTACAGGCGCCTGCCACCACATCCGCCTAATATTTTTTTTTTTTGTCTTTTTAGTAGAGACGGGGCTTCACCTTCTTGGCCAGGCTGATCTTGAACTCCTGACCTCGTGATCCACCCGCCTTGGCCTCCCAACGTGCTGGGATTATAGGCGTGAGCCACGGCGTCCGACGATCGTAGTCTTTATTGCTCATCTTCAAATGTTAAATAATACAAGCAACATTCATTTCTATTGAGGTCTATTGAACATGTTGCATACCACTTGGAAATATGTGGCTTCCTTTCCTGTGTCCCCGATGTGGCAATAAAGATGTGATGTTATTGTCAAGAACAGTCTTAAAGTTTCAAAGTAGGAATAGGTTACTTTTTGTAGACACTTGTGAATTTCTATGGAATCCATGAAACTGACATTTAATAGACTATTTTAAGAAGAATTTGAAAAGTTTGGAATTTCCCTTCATAGTTGCTTTAATTGTCATCATTCCATTCTACTCCATCATAGTATTTCTCTTCCCTTTTTTTTATCACAAGGACATTTTCAGGAGTAGATATTAGTATGCTATATGGGGGGGGAGGGCGGTGTTAGTGTGCATGTGTGTGTTTTAAGTTGTGTTTTTATGACTGGAATGTTAAATGCACATTAGCAAAGCAAAAGCCTATGTTCAAAATACCTTCAGTATTCATGATGCATTCTAGATTATTGGGAGTTAAATTCTGAATATTGTCACCCTTAAAGTGTGGGTTATTGGAGAGGTAGTAGAAGTGACTATATTTTTATTTCTGCAGATTTCCCCCCAATATACACATACATACATACATTCATATACATACACACATATATATTTTTTCCCATGAATAGCTTTAACTCTGAAGAAAGACAGTGTTGGGAGGAAAAATTCTCCTGAGAAATTTTCCCATGGTTTGATTTGATTCTTTTTTTTTTTGTAAAGATGGGGTTTCACCCTGATGGCCAGGCTGGTCTTGAACCCCTGACCCCAGGTGATCCACCCACCTCGGCCTCCCAAAGTGCTAGGATTACAGGCGTGAGCCATCGTGCCTGTCTGATTTGATTCTAAAAATTTGAGTACGATTGAAATAGAAGGCAGAACATGTATGTAAAAGACATAACAAATAGTGGACATTTAATGAATGTTATTCCTGTTGCCCATGTCCTTTCCATTTCTGTAGCTTGCATTGGATTCAGGAATTTCCAGGTAAATCTGCCCTTATTTTAGTTTTTCTCCACATAGCACTTGCGAGTGGCATGCAAAACCTGCTTTAGTAGATGTCTCCAAAGGACAAACTGATTTCCCCTTGATCTTTGGTGCCTGACTTGAGTTAGAGAGTCTTTTATTACTCCTTGCACATTACACAGACCTTCCTAAAAGAGAATTCTACTTACTCCTTTCTATATGCAGAAAAAACATAAATATGGACAGTATTTCTGGTTTCCTTAAAAGTTCAGCTAGGCTAGGCATGGTGATTCACGCCTGTAATCCCAACACTTTGGGAGGCCAAGTGGGGCGGATCACTTGAGGTCTGGACTTCAAGACCATCCTGGACAATATGATGAAACCCTGTCTCTACTGAAAATACCAAACTTAGCTGGATGTGGTGGCATGTACCTGTAACCCCAGCTCCTCAGGAGGCTGAGGCAGGAGAATCACTAGAACCTGGGAGACATAGGTTGCAGTGAGCCAAGACTGCCGCTGCACTACAGCCTGGGCAACAGAGTGAGACCCTATCTCCAAAAAAAAAAAAAAAAAAAAAAAAGTTCGGCTGAATCCCAACATTGCCCTGTATCCTTGTTACTTACTGGTATTCTTGATTCATTGTTCTCTAAGGACTTGTCGCGTTCAATTACACCTATGTATATTAGGATTCTAATAATATCTGTTGAGGCTCAGAGCTTAAGTTTCAAAGCCATGTGCAATCAGATGCAAGGCAAGTAAACTTGGGAAGCACATCTAATAAAGCCTTGAAATAGAGAAAAATCACAGACTAGATAAAAGAAAAGGAATCTTTATGATTGAAAAGTAAATTGTTGGAGGATGGAATAGGACCTGGAATAAACAACTAATTAAGTAACTGATTTAGTATACTTATTTCTTCTGCCCCAAACATAGACAAATGAGTTTTTCTTTTATTTTTTTCTCTTTAAGCAAATTGAAATATAGTTTTTATATTCTCTAGACTTCTTTTTACTGGGATTTCCAGAGGCCCATTATTATGTGAAAATAATTCATTTGTACTACTAGTGTCTTGCAGCTCTTTTGGAAACTATTTTAGTGTCCTGTATTAGGAAAAATCCCTAAGAACTTGGAATAACTTTTGACTTAATCTGTAAAGAAGATAATTAAGGCCGGGCGCGGTGGCTCAAGCCTGTAATCCCAGCGCTTTGGGAGGCCGAGGCGGGTGGATCACGAGGTCAAGAGATCGAGACCATCCTGGTCAACATGGTGAAACCCTGTCTCTACTAAAAATACAAAAAATTAACTGGGCATGGTGGCGCATGCCTGTAATCCCAGCTACTCAGGAGGCTGAGGCAGGAGAATTGCCTGAACCCAGGAGGCGGAGGTTGCGGTGAGCCGAGATCGCGCCATTGCGCTCCAGCCTGGGTAACATGAGTGAAACTCCGTCTCAAAAAAAAAAAAAAAAAAAAAGAAGATAATTAAAAAAAAGAACTTGGAATAATTGTAATATTCCAATCAGAAGGAAAATTATTTGCTATGTTGAAAATGAATGCAAGACTTGTACACAATATTATTCAAATATATGCATTTTGGGGGTTTGTGTAAACTGGTGTTTCTCAGCCTTCTTTATATAACGTCTTGGCGTATCTTTAGATATGTTGTAGATACTGAAATAGAGTCAAATAATTTAGATTCCTCTTTAGTGGCACCAATCACTTTTAGTAGTCAAGAGTGTGAAATCAAAACTCTAAAAGACCTGGAATCACTGTTTCTAGTAAATACTTTGGATTGAACTCCTCAGCATTTATCTTTCTCTTTTTCCTCTTCTCCTTAGATTCACAATCTAAGTGCCTAGAGAGTTGGGCTTTTCCCTGGTGCTTTGACTTGAAAAGGATAGGTGGCTATGATCTAGACTATTACCTCTGAGCTCCTCCTACATAGGTTGCCTGTCATCTATGCCAATCATCATTGGAGGCATAAGAGATTTTTATAAATGAATTTGCTTTTATTTAAAGAAATTTAATATGGTGGACAATAACCAACAATTATGTATCCTACACTGCAATTTATTTTTTAATTTATTTTTTTTTTCAAGATGGCATCTTGCTCTGCTGCCCAGGCTGAAGTGCAGTGGCATGATCTCAGCTCACTGCAGCCTCTACCACCTGGGTTCAAGCAATTCTTCCTGCCTCAGCCTCTCAAGTAGCTGGGATTACAGGTGCCCATCACCATGCCCAGCTAATTCTTTTCTTAGTATTTTAAGTAGAGATGGTGTTTCACCATGTTGGCCAGGCTGGCCTTGAACTCCTGACCTCAGGTGATCCACCTGCCTTGGCTTCCCAAAATGCTAGGATTACAGGTGTGAGCCACTGCATCCAGCCATTTAAAAAATTTGTTTTATTACTTTTTAAAATTTTATTTATTTTTTTGAAATGGAGTTTCACTCTGTCACCCAGTCTGGAGTACAATGGTGAAATCTCGGCTCACTGCAACCTCTGCCTCCTGGGTTCAAGCGATTCTCCTGCCTCAGTCTCCTGAGTAGCTGGATTACAGGCACCCACTATCATGTTTGACTAATTTTTGTGTATTTAGTAGAGATAGAGTGTCACTGTATTGGTCAGGCTGGTCTCAAACTCCTGATCTTGTGATACACCTGCCTCGACCTCCCAAAGTGCTGGGATTACAGGTGTGAGCTGCCATGCCTGGCCTTGAAATTTTTAAAATCGAGACATCAGCTTTCCTTTGTCTGACTAGACCACCATACGTATGGTTCTTATAATTTTATTTTTTATTTTTTTTTGAGATGGAGCATTGCTCTGTAGCCAAGCTGGAATGCAGTGGCGCCATCTCGGCTCACTGCAATTTCGGCTCACTGCAACCTCTGCCTCCCGGGTTCAAGCAGTTCTCTACCTCAGCCTCCCGAGTACCTGGGACTATAGGCATGTGCCACCAAGCCCAGGTAATTTTTGTATTTTTTAGTAGAGATGGGATTTCACCATGTTGGTCAGGATGGTCTTGATCTTTTGACCTCATGATCTGCCCGCCTTGGCCTCCCAAAGTGCTGGGATTATAGGCGTGAGCCACTGCACCCAGCCATGGTTCTTATTCTTAAACTATATTCCCTTTCCTTACTGTTATAGACTGAACGTTTATATTCCCCCTCAAATTCATATATTGAAGACCTAGCCTCCAATATCATGTTATTAGGAGGTGGTACCTTTGGGAGGTAATTAGGTTTAGATGAGGTCATGAGGATAGAGTTCTCAAGGTGGGATTAGAAACCTTATAAGAAGGAACCAGAAAGCTTGCCCTCTCTTTTTTTGGAACCATTTGAGGATATGGCAGAAAGCAGCTGTTTGCAAATCAGGAAGAAGGCCCTCCTCAGAACCCGACCATGCTGGCACTTTGATCTCAGACTTCCCAACCTCTAGAACTGAAAGAAATGTCTATTTTTAAAGCTACCCAGACTTTGGTATTTTGTTATAGCAGCTGGAGCAAACTAATACACTTATAAATGGTCTATAATGAGCATGTGAAATTGATGACCCCAAGTAAAGATCCAACTTGCCTGTAGTTTGACTCCATGAGGTGGTTATTGAAGTATTCATTTGAAGGGAAAGGGGGGAAATCTACTTGTTAAATCTGTTCAGTAGATCTGTTGGATAAACACTAGTTTTGGTCATGCTTGTTTATAGTCTTTGAGCAAAATCATATGGGGTACCAGCAAGGTTCATGGTACTTTTTTTTTAAGATGGAGTTTCACCATGTTGGTCAGGCAGGTACTTGTTTGATAGAGAAATATACTAGTGCTTTTGATATTGTTTGAAATTAACCAGATAATAGCTGGATAATTCTTGGAGTTCCTTAGTTGAATGTTTGACTATAATACTAGTTTGTGCTTATACTTTATAATTACTCAGGATAATTTTTAGTTAACTTATAGCCAATAATAAAATATCAATAGCCTTACTTCTACATGTAGTTTCTGTCTTTTGTATGCCTAAAAACCTAGCATACTACATTAAGAATAAAGTGTCTTGGGCCAGTTGCGTGGCTCATGCCTGAGCCACTGAGCCACTGCACCCAGCCGTTTTGTTTCTTTTCTTTTTTCTTTTTGATACAGGGTCTCAAAAAAAAAAAAAAAAAAAGAAAATGAAAACAAAAACAAAACAAAACTAGATGAGTGGTAGTTGCCTAGGGCTCAAGGAATTGAGGGGGAAAAGGCAGTGCTACTACCAAAGGATACGTGGTTTCTTTGTGGGATGATAAAAATGTTCTGAAATTCAATAATAGTGTTTGCACTACTTTGTGAATAGGCTAAAAGCCATTGAGTTGTACACTTTAATTGGATGGATTCTATAGCATATGAATTTTATCTCAGTAAAGCTTTTTTAAATTTTCACCAGAGAATTTTAACTTCCAGGAAGAATTCTACCATGTAGACATCATATAGAAATAAAAGACAATGTGAGGCAATTTGATTCATTACAGTAGGCTGTTAACTATTGATCCTGCCACCTCCTGCCTTCTTAGGTGTCAGTTCAGGATATCTTATTGGTTTTTTTTTTGAGAAGGAGTCTTACTGTATCACCCAGGCTGGAGTACAGTGGTATGGTCCTGGCTCACTGCAACCTCTGCCACCTGGATTCGAGCAACTCTCCTGCTTCAGCCTCCTGAATAACTGGGATTACAGGCACCTGCCACCATGCCTGGCTATTTTTTGTATTTTTTAGTAGAGACGGGGTTTCACCATATTGGCCAGGTTGGTCTCGAATTCCTGACCTCAAGTGATCCACCTGCCCTGGCCTCCCAAAGTGCTTGGATTGCAGGTGTGAGCCACCAGACCCAGCCCTACTTTCCGTTTCTATAAATTTAGCTGTTCCATAGATCTATGTCATACAATATGTGGTCTTTTGTGACTGGCTTTTTGCACTTAGCATAATATTTTCAGGATTTATCTATGTTTTAGCATATATTATCACTATATTTTTTATTGCTGAATAATATTCCATTGTATGGATGTATTACATTTTGTTTATCCATTCATTTGATAGACATTTGGGTTGTTTCTACTTTTTGCCAATTATGAATAATGCTGCTCTGAATATTTACATACAAGTTTTTATGTGACACATGTTTTCAGTTCTCTTGAGAACATACCTAGGAGTGAAATTGCTATATCAAATGGTAACTCTATTCTTTGTAGGAACTGCCAGACAGCTCCAAATATCCCTGGTTCTGTAACAAATATACTTTTGTTTTATTTGGTGGCATTTTGTAGACTAGGAGGAAATTTATCTAAAAATGGGAACTAAGAAACATAACTGTTTTCCTCTGGGGTGTCCAAGACTCAAAGTCTCTTGTCCCTAGAGTACGCCAAAGAGTTTCTGCATATGTCACTTATCTGAATAAGCCATTTAGATTCTGTAGTGACTGGAAACTATTGCGAAAGGTTGTTTTTTCCTTTCCTTTCCTTTTTTTTTTTGAGATAGGGTCTCACTCCTTTACCCAGGCATGAGTACAGTGGTGTGATTACAGCTCACTGCAGCCTCAACCTCTCAGGCTCAGGTGATCCTTCTACCTCCAAGTGACTAGGACTATTAGGCACATGCCACCACACCTGGCTAAATTTTTTTTTTTTTTTTGGTAGAGATGAGGTTTCACCATAGTCCTCAGGCTGGTCTGGAATTCCTGGGCTCAAGTGATCCACCCACCTCAACCTCCCAAAGTGCTGGGATTACAGATGTGAGCCACTTTGCCTAGCCATGAAAAGTTTTATTGTCAGAGGGTTTCCATATTAGCTGAGTTGAAAACTGTTATTAGTCATATAGCACAAAAAGAGGCCTTTTTCCCTAGCTTGGAAGGTAGGAGTGGCCTTAGGCAAAGTTTTGTAGTAAAGATTTATCCTAGGGAAAGCTAAAAAATAAGAAAACTTTATCTTAAAAAAAATCAACTCTCATTTTCAGTGTTTATTACATCTCTTCTCATAAATCTCTTGTTTTCTTGTTGTTCATTTTGGATGCCCAGTGACCTTCTTCTGAGTTGCTGGCTTGTCCTCTCTCTTCCAAAGTTAGCAGTACTGTGTTCTATTCCTTCATGGTGGCTAAATAAATCATATTAAATGCAGATGTTAACAGAGTTCGTGTATTAAAGTATTTTAAAGTAGTGATCTTTAAAGGTACTTTTTTTTTTTTTTAAAAAAAAGAAGTTATCTTAAGCAAAAAGGATGACTTGAACATTTCATATATTTGAGAAAAAGGAGCAAGAAATGGATTGGATGAATCTTTTAGGCATCTTCAAACATATCATATATAGACAAGCATATAGCATGTAAGGCATTTAGAAAAGTTAAAGGTACAGGATTACCTGATGCATAAAGGAGCAGGTGGGTGTCAGATAGATGCTAATATCTTGTTCTTTCTTAATGGCTTTCCTTCTCCCTTTTATTTCTGTTGTAACCAAGTTTTATAGGTTTTATAATTGATGATTTGGCATCCATGAATTGCAGGGCCAAACTAATGGCAAAAATTGCTTACATCTCCTCTGCAATCCAGCTTTTTTGGGCTTATGGAGGTTACATTTTAAACATTGCCTCCAACATCTGTGCTTTGCTTCCTGCCCAATAGGGAGCATCTCCACCTACCTGCTTCCTTCCACTATGGTAATAAAGGCATAATGCCAGTGCCTCCTGTCCCCACCCTCCATGCCTCATGTGTTACAATTTTGTGTGGCATGGTACACTTCTTGGTTCTGGGAAACTGTGAATAACAAACTTCATTCAGTGGCATTTGGTCCTATAAATTAAATCCAGGCACATTTTAAAACGATCTCTTTTGTAATATTAAATCTACGATTTCAGATTGTGGTCTTGGATTACTCATTGTGTCTCCTGACTCTCGCCTATGGCGGATCATTTTCTTGTGTATTTCTAAGGGTTTGATTGTGAGCCCATCTCCTTTTTGTTTTGAAGGATTCTGTGAGGTCTTGGCTGTAGAAGTGGCCTCCGGAATAGTTTCACATTTGCTCTTGCTGGGTATCACAGGGTTATCACTAGTGCAGGACCTTAACAACTTAAAAGGCACATTTCCCTGTCATCTCTCTGAAGTTGAGAATAGGTTTTTTTTTTTTTTTTTTTTTTTTTTTGAGATGCAGTCTTATTCTTGTCTCCCAGGTTGGAGTACAGTGGCAGGATCTCGGCTCACTGCAACCTCCACCTCCTGGGTTCAAGCGATTCTCCAGCCTCAGCCTCTAGAGTAGCTGGGACTACAGGTGCATGCCATCACACCCAGCTAATTTTTTTTTTTTTTTTTTTAAGATGGGGTTTCTCCATGATGGCCAGGCTGGTCTTGAACTCCTGACCTCAGGTGATCCACCCACCTCGGCCTCCCAAAGTGCTAGGATTACAGGCATGAGCCACTGCGCCCAGCCTCATACCCAGCTAATTTTTGTATTTTTAGTAGAGATTGGGTTTCACCACGTTGCCCAGGCTGGTCTCAAACTTCTGACCTTGTGATCAGCCCGCCTTGGCCTCTCAAAGTGTTGGGATTCCAGACGTGAGCCACTGCGCCTGGCTGAGGACAGGTTTTTAGCTCTCTTTCTTCGAGGTGGCTACCCTTTCTGTTTTTTTGTAGGGGTTCCCATTCTGACTTCCTGCTTTAGGTGAGCCCAAGTTCTGGAATTCAGTTTCTCTGTGGGTGGTGATACCTGAAGTTAGTTATGAGGGCCTATTTCCTGGTCTGAAAATCACCATTAAATGCAAGTGCTGCGATCTCCCTTTGTTTCATGCAACTGAGAGTTTCCTTTTATTTCTTGCAAGCTCAGTTATGAATTTAAAGATACATTTTGTTATACACAGCACTTTTAGGTGTTCCATAGCATTGTTCTAAGTTTGTAAAGTGTTGGAATATTAATGTTATACAAAATTGAGTTGGATATGAAGAAAAGAACCCGAGTCTTTTGAGGGTGTCTGGAAGGAGTAAAGCATTTTGAGGTGCAGTGAGAGTTTTGGAAGGAAGAACGTATAAGCCCCTTTGTTTTTGTCCCATAAGGATCTGTTTTTGATATATAAGACTTCAATTAATTATGTTGAATGGATATACAAAATTTGTGTTTCTGTTATTTTACTCATAAAATGCTAAAGTATTTCTATTTCATTTTCATCCCATAGTTCCTGGGTATCTGAAAATGTATCCTCTGTATCAAATGCAGAATGCAAAATTTAGGAGTGAGGGGATGAGGAGGGGAGCACACTTGAGATATTAGCCAAAAAAGTTTTAAACTGAATTTTAGTCATTGTACCTGAATTAGTGCTGTGTCTATTGTATAACCAACTGTCTCCAGGACTCTTGCTCCTAGGCTTTGATCAATTAGTAATTGTAGAACTTAATTCATTATATAATTTTGATTTGTATAAGTTTGATTCCAGTAAAATTATATCATGAAGCTAGGGAATTACACAGGATTATTGACAAAAGGAAACTAAGAATAAATAAAACATACCTTAACATACTGTAAGGCATGACCAAAACTTAATAAGCTAAGCCTGCAGCCCTGAACCCTCTCAAAAAAGCATCCTCCCGCTGTAGCACATATAGAGACATTTCTTCATGGCCTCTCTTACTGAAAACTTTCTAATGCCCCTGCTCAAGGAGGAAATTTGTTGTTGTTGGTATTGTTTTGTTTTTGCATTTGCAAGCAATTTCCAGAGAAGTGCCTTCAAATTAACCTTAGCGATATTTTGATCTGTGGCCACATTTCATTCGGAAGAATCATGGGAAACAGTTCTTTCTGGCCTGTAGTGAAAACTTGCTTCACCATAACTGAAACACTGAAAAACTTTCAGTTTAAGCCACAAGTGCTTAGGTATGTTGGCATTAAATAAGTTTGTAACAATTGTTTATGATCAGTTTTGGAATTATTTATCTATTATTTATTATTATTATTTTTTCTGATTAAAGTTCCTCCCTAGGGGCAAAATTACAGAGTTAGGGGCAAAGCATGAAACCTGCCCAGTCTCTCTGGCTTACTTTTTTCCTTTTGTGGAGTTTAAAAACTGCAGAAAAAAATTAACAAATTATTACAAATCTACCACTCAGAAATAACAGATATAAACATTTTGTCATGTTTGTTTCATATATATATATATATATTTTTTTTTTGCCAGCTTATTCGTTGTTTTTGTGTGTTTCATGTATTTTTAAATTTACTTTTATTAATTTTATTTTTTTGATACAGAGTCTCATGCTTGCCCAGGCTGGAGTACAGTGGTGCAATCTCGGCTCCCTGTAACTTGTGCCTCCCAGGGTTCAAAGGATTCTCCTACCTCAGTCTCCTGAGTACCTGGGATTACAGGTACACACCACCATGCCTGGGTAATTTTTGTATTTTTAGTAGAGATGGGGTTTCACCATGTTGGACAGGCTGGTCTTGAACTCCTGACCTCAGGTGATCCATCCGCCTTGGCTTCCCAGAGTGCTGGGATGACAGCCATGAGCCACTATGCTTGGCTGTTTTATAAAAATAAAATGTTATGAGTACAGTTGAATCTCCCCTATGTGTCTCCTCAACCTTTTCTATCTTGTCTATTCCAGAGCTAGTCACTGTGCTGAATTTGGCGTACAGTGTAAACTTCTTCCTGCCTTTGTCCTGTTGTTTCTGCCTAATGCTTGCCTGTGATCATGAAGTTTTGTTTTGTTTTGTTTTTCTTTTTGAGATGGAGTTTGCCCTTTTTGCCCAGGTTGGAGTACAGTGGTGTGATCTCGTCTCACTGCAACCTCCCACTCCAGGGTTCAAGGGATTCTCTTGCCCCAACCCAGCTAATTTTGTATTTTTAGTAGAGTTGGGGTTTTACCATGTTGGTCAGGCTAGTCTTGAACTCCTGACTTCAGGCGATCCACCAGCCTCAGCCTCCCAAAGTGTTGGGAATACAGGTGTGAGCCACTATGCTCGGCCGAAGTTTTTACCAAGTAATACTTAGTCAATGCCCATTGCATGGGTAGATGACTCCATATGCAACATTGATTTCCAAATGGTTACCTAGTCTAGGAAGACAATATACATGAGGAGTTTAGGGAATTCATAGAGGAAAGACAAGGAAGGTTTTGCTAATGGGAGATGAATGCCTCCTGTGTAATTAGGTACCTTTGACTTATCTCCAATATGGTAACTCCCAACCAGGATATAGCATTAGCCTTACGTTTACACGTTTATAGTTTACAACGTATGCCACATTATTTCATTTAGTCATCATAATAGCCTTGTGAAACAATGTAGGGGACATTTCCTCTTTTTATTTTCTCAGCACATCCCTTCTTCTAACCAGATTGCTCTCCCACAACTCATGCACATCCACTGGCAACATTCCCTTCCTATATTCATCATGGTTCTTAGTTGCAGACAACAGATCCTCCTGTCAAAAGAAGACACAGCTATAAAAGCATTTAAAGAAAAACAGTTTCTTGTGAAGATGGATTACAAGGGAGTTCAGGCTTTTTTTTTTCTTTATATATATATATACGTATATATATATATACACACACACACGTATATATATATACACACACACGTATATATATATACATATATATACGTATATATATATACATATATATACGTATATATATACACACACACACACATATATATATATATATATTTTAATAAAGACGGGATTTCACCATGTTGGTCAGGCTGGTCTTGAACTCTCGACCTCAGGTGATACACCCACCTTGGCCTTCAAAGTGCTTGGATTACAGGCGTGAGCCACCATGCCTGGCCGAGTTCAGGCTTTAGAAGGACTGGCTTGCCAAATGAAATACACAACAGGTAATTAAAAGAAAACCTCAAGATTACCAAATTTACAGTTATTATGTTCGTTGTGAAAAAAGCTAGTTATTTCATGAGTTTTATAACCTCAAAGATTGTATCATCCCTTCAGATATCAGCATTAAAAGAGCAATAAGTTTGTGAAACAACAAAGTTGTTTTTATTAGAAAACAGTAGCTTACAGAAAAGACTCAAGATTTCATTGATTTTGAGAAACAGAATTAGATGGAATGGCCTCAGTCTTTTTAAATGTATCTTTGTTTTGCGAGAGGGAAGTGGTTCTGGCTGCAAGTGCTTTGTTTTGTTTTTGTTCTGGCTGTAGGGCGTAATGTGCTCACACTTGCATAATACAGCAGTGCAAGGCATTAGTTTTACTTCTGTATCAAACTAGGCAGTTTATGGAGAAAGAAATTTATTACAAAATATTAGGTTGCTTTTAGAATGTATGAGAGGATCTGGGAACCAAGCTTAGATGCCACAGAGCTAGGGACATAGTCAAGAAATATGTACAGTCTTTTCACTGTTCTAGCAGAAACCATGAAGCTGTTGCCATGTACCACCTATTATGTGAGGGATTAGTCACATAACCCTAGGATGAGCTGGTCCAGAAGAACCAGAGGTATCTGTGGTCTCCCTGTCCTTACAGAAAGACTCTGATGGCTCTGTATCCAGCCCCTACCCCACATTAATCATGTCCAGTTTCCTTGGGAACATCTGCTGGGCAGAACCTGGATCATAAGCCTGCACCCTCACTGCAAGCCTGTCTGGAAAGTGCTATTTTAAACTTTCCAGCCTTTGTAGCAGAAGGTTCAAGGTGGCTGAAAGATTACAGAGGGAATATTTAGTGAACCAGACTATAGTATCTGCCACTTTCTAACGCATCCACTTTGTATGTGTGTTTTTAATATGACTTCCCCTCACAGTACTCTGTATAGCCCCACTCCCACCCTGGGATACAAGGGCGAACACATGATTCAGGCTTTGCTGATCCCAGTATCTTATTTCCCTGTCCATGAGGATTGGACCAGGAATGGTCATAGAATCCGAGCTTGATCAATCACATAAATCAATGTCCTTGATATAGAGATGTTGGTAAAGAGGCCATCTTTTTCCACAGGAGCTGCTAAACAGGAATAATGAAAGCCAGGAATATCTGCTTAGGAGAGAATGAGGATAGAGAGAAGCAGAGGTGAGGGTGAGATAGAGCCACAGAGAGTAGGGAGAGAGAATGAATCCTGATGATATTGTTTGTATTTCTGGAGGTCCTGAGCCTAATTCTATCCATGCGTTTTCCAATTACATGAATCAAAAAAACAAAAAACAAAAAAACCCCAAAAAACCAAAACTCCTTTATGGCCTAAACTTGTTTGAGTTGGGTTTCTGTCACACACAGCAGAAATATCCTGACTGATACAGACAGTATTTTTGTACTTTTGCCAGATAAGTCAGATGTACGATTCATATCCTATGTTTGCATGAACAAGTTCAAGGGGTTAGTGACTCATTTCATAGCACATTCACACAGCCCATCACGGCCTGATGCAATGGAAATCAGATGCCCAGAAGAATAGCAGCTGCAATCCAGAGCCTGGAGAATTGAGTGGGAGCTAGGGATGGCCTGGCACCTGAAGAGATGCTCATAGGCACTGAGGAGTATCATAAAATCTGGCAGTGGAAGAAGTCAGGGGGAGAAAGTCATGCTCAGGCTCCAAGAGCCCAGGCATGTAAAGAAGGCTGGAAGCTGTGAGACTGGCAAAGGTTCATGGATGTGCAGAGGCAGAGGTCCAGGGGAGATTTTACTGGACCAGGAAATACTGTGGCAACTGTCCTGAATCAGCATACAGCCTCAGATCCTTTTTCTCTCTCATTTAGACATCGATTTTTTGTTTTGTTTTGTTTTGTTTTGTTTTTGAAACAGGGTCTCAGTTGCCTAGGCTGGAGTGGAGTGGCATGATCTCGGCTCACTGCAACCTCCGCCTCCCTGGTTCCAACGATTCTCCTGCCTCAACCTTTTCAGCAGCTGAGATTACAGGCATGCTCCACCACGCCCAGCCTAAACATCTATTTTTAATCAACAGCTTTTTATACATAAATCGTTGATGATAGTTAATTAATATAAAAACCTAGGGGTAAGAAAAAAAAATCTAGCTGTGTTAGAAAAGGGAAATATTGCCGCTGTTTGATGTAGCAACCTAGAAGATGATGAGCTCAATTGCCTCTAGGTCATAAACTGATTTCAGTTTTCCTGAATGTTTATAAGCGCTTCTGAGGAAGTCAGCAGGCAGGGAGGTGGGAAACACAACCCTTGCTACAGTCATTTATGGGGTGTGGGTGAAGTACTGGACATATAGTAGGTATATGGTTGGGAAAATGAGCTGCTCCATGTTTTCTGGTTTAGATGGCTAGTGGCCAGCTCTCAGGATTATCAAAACAGAACTCTCCTGTTGGGGTGAAATTATTCAAGCTGATCCAAGCTCGAGGCTTGGAGCGGAGAGTGGGAGCTTTTTTAGCACAAAGCCCAGGCATCCAAATGCAGATAAGAATTGGGACTAGATCATGTGGGTATTTTCCAGTTAAATAGACAATGCGAAGGCTGAAGGCACCAAGCAAGAGAAAGGTGGAGAGGAGCAAAGCAGAGAGATCCTGTGCAGCCTCTAACCTATCTTTACATTTCTTTAGCACATTAAGCTCAATACTTGCGAAGACCATTGACTTTGCTGTTCCGTCTGCCTTAGAATGCCCTTTCCTAGACGCTTCTCATCCTTTAAATTGCAGCTCAAATGTCACCTCATTGAGGTGAAGGGGCTTCCCCAGTCCTATCACATCACTCTGTTTATTTCCTCTGTAGCAGTTATAACTCTAGAAATTATCTTGTTTGTGTAGCGTTCTCCCCCCCTCCATTAGAATGCAACACCATGAGAACTGGGACTTTGTTTCATGCACGGCTGTGTCTCCAACATCTAGAACAGTGCCTAGTGCATAGTTGGTGCTCAATACATAGTGACTGATTGAATGAAATGCTTGGGGACAAATAAATGGGACAATTGATTAAATAATTACTGTTTTGATTTAGATGAGACTTAGGGGCCTTGTGAAAATAAACGTGAATTTCATCCATAGCCAGGGTTCAACCACACATGGTCATGCCCAGTGAACTAAAGTGGTGCTTCCAAAGGCCAGATATCTGGAGGGACAACAGGTCTCTTGATAGGAAATCCACAGGGGCAGGTTTCACCTGATTTAAATAAGAATGAACCTATGAGATAAGACAGGCAGCATTTTAAACCT
This sequence comes from Sapajus apella, assembly GCF_009761245.1. Lineage (NCBI taxonomy): Eukaryota > Metazoa > Chordata > Mammalia > Primates > Cebidae > Sapajus > Sapajus apella. The sequence continues at coordinate 855,415 of NW_022437062.1, forward strand.
GGCAGTGTAATGTATGTGGGATGTCCTTATAGCTTTTGGAGACTTTTGGGTACTAGACAGGTCAAAAGTATGGCCAGAAGCAGCCAATTTTCTGAATAAATCACAAAACTCTTCCACAGTTGCTGTGTTTACTCAAAAACTTACCTTCTGTTGCTGTGCAAATGTAATAGTTGTAGATATACTTTATATTTGGTAGTACTTTTTATTGTGTGGTGTTTCACAAAGTGTGCTCTGGGTTACACTAGGGAGGTATGATGTTCCGTGGAAAAATAGTGTCCTGGGCTGAAGAAGTTTGTCCAGAAGCAGCCAGACTTCTTCAAAACTCTGCCCCTGTGGATTTCCTATCAGGAGACCTGTTGTCCCTCCAGATATCTGGCTTTTCTAAGCACCACTTTAGTTCACCGGGCATGGCCATGTGTGTTTGAATCCTGGCTCTGGATGAAATTCATGTTTATTTTCACAAGGAATAGTTCCTTGTGGCATTTTCACAGAAAGCCTGGGGACATGACCCTTGCTGTGGAAGAGTGGCTGAGAGACAGTGTGGTCATCAGGGAGCTATAGGTGACATTTGGCTGCCTGTGCTGACACACATGGCTACTAGGTATGTAGGATCAGAATGGTGTCCTTGAGTTTCTGACAACTGTTAGAGGACAACCGCTTTTACCCATCTATCTGGGAGGCTCAGTAGTAGGAGTGGGGGTTTGGAATAAGGGCTGAAAACAATAGAATATTTTTTTTTTTTTTTTTTGAGACGGAGTTTCACTCATGTTACCCAGGCTGGAGTGCAATGGCGCGATCTCAGCTCACCGCAACCTCCGCCTCCTGGGTTCGGGCAATTCTCCTGCCTCAGCCTCCTGAGAACCACCATGCCCAGCTGATTTTTGTATTTTTAGTAGAGACGGGGTTTCACCATGTTGACCAGGATGGTCTCGATCTCTTGACCTCATGATCCACCCGCCTTGGCCTCCCAAAGTGCTGGGATTACAGGCTTGAGCCACCGCGCCCGGCCAACAATAGAATATTTTTACTCCAGCTGCCTCGGTTGGAAAACCCTGCTTTTTGCACAACTAAACACAGTAGGTTTCACAAATAAGTCAGACAAAGTGTCTTCTGCTGATACAATGTGTATCAGTTTAACAAAGGCTGGTCATCCAGCTTGTTGCTTCCATTTGTACACACAAAACCTTCGGCATCTTTTAAAAAATTAAACTGTTTTTACTTTGAGATAATTGTAGATTCACATGCAGTTATAAGGAATAATAGAGAGATGCTTGTATCCTTTACCCAGTTAGCATATTGCAACACCTAGTCCCTGTGTATGTGTAGTTTGTATATGAGGTGGGTACAGTACAACAACCAGGATATTGCCCTCAAAATTTCCATCACCACAAGGGTTCCAATTGTTGCATTTTTATGGTCACACCCATTTCCCTCCCACCCAACCCCCTCCTTAACCTTTGGCAACCACTAACGTATTCTACATTTCCATAATTTTGCCATTTCAAGAATGTTACAGAAATGGAATACTGTGGTATGTAACCTTTTTGGATTTTTTTTCATGCAGTATAATTCTTGGGAGAGTCATCCAAATTGTTGTGTTTATCAACAGTTTGTTCCTTTTTATTTTCATTCCATTTATATGGCTTTTTTTTTTTTTTTTTTGAGATAGGGTCTTACTGTCACCCAGGCTAGAGTGCAGTGGCATGATCTTGGCTCACTGTAGCCACAACTTATGTGCTTAAGCAATCCTACCACTGTTGCATGCCACCACATCAGCCAACTTTTAAAGGTTTTTTTCTGTAGAGACAAGGTCTCACTATAAGTGATCCTTCTGCCTTAGCCTCCCAAAGTTCTGGGATTATAGGTGTGAGCCACTACATCCAGTCTTTATGACCTTTTTGAATGAAAGCATGACAACCTCTAACTTTTCTGGTTATTCTTAAGTTAAAGAACACTCTCAACTTAGTACATAATTTTGCAGTCCCCTGATAAAAGAGGCAAGCCACCAACCTTGATTTAAAATAAATAATTCTCCCCTCCCCAAAATCCCTAGTGCAGGCCTGGTGCCCGGGAGAAGCCTCAGGTTGAACACAGGAGTCCAGTCTGCTTTCTTCTCCATTCTGAGCTTCTGGCCAAGTTTGCTTGTCCCTCCAAGATTGGAGCTGGGTTGGGGGTTGTAGGGGCTGGAGGAGGGAGTTGTAGGAAGGGCAGGAACAGGCTTACCTGACGCTGATGCTGTTGTAAGTGGCTTCATACTCTGGGCTGTTGCCTGTTTCCTTGATGATGATGATGCCTTCTCATATTCTGTCCTTGTTCCCTGCAAATGCTGCTGGACTTCCAGCTTCTCTCTGTTGAAGCCTGTTTGCTTATGCCGGTGACTCTCTTGGACAAGTCCTGACATGCCCCCATGCCATTGCTTTCACACCTTGGCCTATGTCCATTATACAGACACATGCCCCATAAGTTTGAGGAGTGCAGGCTGCCCACTGTAGCCCCTTCTTTGAGCAGCTTATCAGCCCATCTCTTGCTCTTTAGGTTTCTCAGACAGGAAACAATCACAAATTCACGGTGAACCCCAATTGCAGGGGACACAAATCAAGTGTCTGCATGGGCTTGTTGAAAACCCCTAACCAGGCGTGAGGACTTTGAATGGGCACCCCCACCCTTCCTTCCTGGGCAAGTAGGACTCACAGTGTACCCACAGTTCTCTGTCCATTCTGTTATATCCTCCAGGTTGGTGAAGGTTTGAGTCTTACATCCCTTGACTATATCTTTGAAATACTTACATTTTGATCTGATACCTTACTTTATATTTATTGTATCTTGGTGCCTTGGTAGAATTTTCTGATTCCAGTGGTCAGAAGCATGTGAATCAGAGCAACTCCTTCTTGAATAGGAGCTGGGTAAAATAAGGCTGAAACCTGCTGGGCAACATTCAGAGGCAGTAAAGGCATTCTAACTTACAGAATGAGCAGGGAGGTCAGCACAAGATACGGGTCATAAAGACCTTGCTGATAAAACAGGTTTCAGTAAAGAAGCCAGCCAAAACCCTCCAAGATGGCAATGAGAGCAGCCTCTGTCCTCTTCACTATTACACTCCCACCAGTGCCATGACTGTTTACAGATGCCATGGCAACATGAGGAAGTTACCATATGTGGTCTGAAAAGGGGAGGCACGAATAACTTACCCCTTGTTTAGCATATCATCAAGAAATAACCATAAAAATGAGCAACAAGCAGCCCTTGGGGCTGCTCTGTCTGTTGAGTGGCCATTCTTTTATTCTTTTACTTTCTTAATAAACTTGCTTTCACTTTACCCTCTGGGCTTGCCCTGAATTATTTCTTATGAGATCCAAGAACACTCTCTTGGCATCTGAATCAGGACTGCTTTCTTGTAACACAATGACAGGACGCTATGTTAATTTAGAAGTGTGTGTTTTTTTTTTTTCCTACTTAAAATTCATGATGCAGTTTTGTTCAAAGTCTCCATATACCTCTTCAACATCAGCATCTGCTTTGGCTGGGAGCAGTTTGGAGCCATCTCATATTCAGTTTTCTGGGGGCCCATCATCATTACTTCAACCTGTGGTAATATGCCACACTTAAAAAAAAAGTCATATATGATGTGGCCACTGAAAATGTTACGCTAAGCCACAAGTAACCATTCTGATTTTTTAGGACTGTTTTTCTTTCCTCTCCCTGTTTGTCTTGTTTCCGTTCACAAATGCCATGAAATAATAATGTATGGCCTCTTAAAGAGACCTTATAAAATTTTCAATTGTGAACTCATACACTCAGGAATGATGAATAATTTGCTTCTTTTTTAAACTTACTCCATCAGATGACCTCTACAGGAAGGCTAAAGTAGCATCGACAGAGATAATTTCAGGTCATTGTGCCTTCTCCAGGCAAAGTTCCAAATAAGTAATTTGTTGTTTATTCCAGTTGAAGTACAGAAACTGCTTGATTTATGATGAGGTGTACCGATAAATCCATTGTGAGTTGAAAGTATCATAAGCTGAAAATGCAAAAATGCATTTAATACACCTAAACTTCCAAACATCATAGCTTAGCCTAAACTATTTTAAATGAGCTCAGAACACTTACATTAGCCAACAGTTGGGCAAAATCAATAATCTAACACAAGGCCCATTTTATAATGAAGTGTTGACTATCCCATGTAGTTTATTAAGTACTGTACTGAAACCATATTGCTTTTGCACCATGGTAAAGTTGAAAAATTGAAAGTGGAACCATCATAGGTTGGGACCATCTCTAATTGAGAGAGTGTCTTGTATTAGGAGTGACTTTGTATTTTCTGAGCAATAATTTTTGAGGACATCTCTGCCTTGTCCTATTTACTCCCTAGTTCTCTGGCCATCCCCTTGTGTGCTCATTTGCACCTTTAATTACAGTTGCTTTTTGTTGGGGCTTCCTGTGCAGTTTCTTAGGGCAAGAAACACTTTCAGAGGCTGCTAAATGTAAAGGAAAGAATAACTCTCTGAAGTCAACCTGAGTGTAAATTCAATTTCCAGGAACATAGAGTTTAAGTGAGACTCCAGCAGAGACAAAATAATCAAATCTCAGTTTCCAGACCCTCTCATTGATTGATGAGAATGGCACCTTTTGTATTTGTCCTGTTGTTTCTGTGGCCTGCTCCCAAGGTTGCAAGTCTTCAGCAGCAATGAATCTACAAATGACCAGAAGCCTTAAGAGGAAGCCTTCTGCATCTGCCACATGAAAGGCAGGATTAGGGATCAGAGGGCTAACTACCCATTTCTCTGCAGGATGCTATTATTCTTAAGACTGGATGGATCTTTTCTCTGAAGAGTGCCAAATCATTTTTCTTGTTTATAGCAAATCAATGGGCTCTAGCAGGTAAGGATCACACCAGGTGCTTGGGAAGGGTGAATTCTAGCCTGGCCTTGCTGCTGAATGGTGGGCTGAGTGCTGGTAAATTACTTTGCCTCTTTTGTGATTGTACTTGCAAGGCAGAGATTCTTAAACCTAATATGCATAAAATCACTTGTTAAAATGCAAATTACTGAATCTGCCAACAGAAATTCTGTTTGAGTGGTTTGACATAGGGTCTTGGAGTCTTCTTCTTCTTCTTTTTTTTTTTTTTTTTTGAGATACAGTCACGCTCTGTTGACCAGGTTCGAGTGCAGTGGCACAACCTCAGCTCGCTGCAACTTCTGCCTCCTGGGTTCAAGTGATCCTCCCACCTCAGCTTCCCAAGTAGCTAGGATTATAGACGTGGATCACCATGCCCGGCTGATTTTTGTTGTTGTATTTTTTAGTAGAAACAGGGCTTCACCATATTGGCCAGGCTGGTCTCGAACTCCTGACCTCAAATGATCCATCCTTCTTGGCCTCCCAAAGTGCTGGGATTACAGGCGTGAGCCACTGCACCTGGCTCTGGAGTCTTTTTTTTTTTTTTTTTTTTAGAACTTGTAACAACAATTCTATGGAGTTTAATTTTTTTTTTTTTTTTTTTTTTTTTTCTTGCGACGGAGTTTCACTCATGTTACCCAGGCTGGAGTGCAATGGCGCGATCTCGGCTCACCGCAACCTCCGCCTCCTGGGTTCAGGCAATTCTCCTGCCTCAGCCTCCTGAGTAGCTGGGACTACAGGCACGCGCCACCATGCCCAGCTAATTTTTTGTATTTTTAGTAGAGACGGGGTTTCACCATGTTGACCAGGATGGTCTTGATCCCTTGACCTCGTGATCCACCCGCCTCAGCCTCCCAAAGTGCTGGAATTACAGGCTTGAGCCACCGTGCCTGGCCGGAGTCTATATTTTTAATGAACACTCTAGGTGATCTTGGTCCAAGTGCTTCACACTTTAACATTGATCTAAGGGTTGCCTGAACTACTTTTTAGTGTCCGTGGAGATGACAGATGGGCATCACGGATAGTCCCAGGTTATACTTCCAGGAGAGCTAGGAAGGGAGAAAGCTGTTTAAGTGCTGAGGTCATTAGAAGACTTTTTTGTTGTTGTTCCTAGGTGAGTAATAGCATTGGCCAAAGCCAGCTTATCCTTGCGAAGAGAATGGTTGGGATGGAGTAGAAGTAGGAATTTAATTTTGGGATTATTGGTACCAGTTCTACCCATCTTTTAATAACTAGTGTTGCTTAAGGGCTGAAGGTAAAATGGAAAAATATAGAGACTTTAATATGAATAGGCAGGGCCCCTTTCCTAATCTGACTTATAGGAACTTTTCTCAAAATTTTATACCTAAGATCATTGAATTTCCTAGTTCTGCTTCTGCCAACCATTTCCATATCACTCCATATCCTATAAGTAATAACTAAATTATTTATTCAAAAATGCAAGGGGGGGGGAATTCCATTTGCCTTTTAGGTACATTTTGTTATTAATATAAAGGTAGTGTTAGGGTTAGGTGACCACTTCCCATTCTCTTCAGGCACTTGTTCTCTGCCTCACAAACTGATATCTCACTATGGAGGATCAGCTGGAATACTTGGCTGTCAGAAACATGATAGAACTGTCTTAAGCTTTCTTTTTTTCTAATTCTGTTCTAATTCTTTCCTTGGCAGTTTTTTTTTTTTTTTTAAATTCCCAAAACTTTCACTGAGATAGAAATGGTGGCTTACACCTGTAATCCCAGCACTTTGGGAGGCTGAGGTGGGCCGATCACAAGGTCAGGAGATCGAGACCCTCCTGGCCAATGTGGTGAAACCCCGTCTCTGGTAAAGATAAAAAATTAGCTGGATGTGATGGTGTGCACCTGTAGTCCCATCTACTTGGGAGGCTGAGGCAGGAGAATCAATTGAACCTGGGAGGCAGAGGTTGCACTGAGCAGTGATTGCTCCACTGCACTCCAGCCTGGTGACAGAGTGAGACTACATATCAAAAAAAACAAAAAAAAAAACAAAAAAAACTTCAGACAATGTGCATGTCAGGGGACTCACCATCTGCCACTCCTCATGTTGTGAGCTCCTCTCCCCTTCAGCCATTTCAGTCATGCTGCGTTCTGCCTTCTGGAACTGTAGTCAAATGTTGTTTTCAGCTGGGCACAAAAAAGAACAGAGGGGGCAAGTGAATGATCAGAAGGACCGATTAAGGACTATTTGGCTTTGGGGATAATTGTGACTGATTTAAGCTGCAAATTCTTGTTAGAATATGCACAACAGGGGAGTATGTGGGCAGCTTCAAAAGTAACTGTAGTTCTGCCAGGTGTGGTGGCTCGTGCCTGTAGTCCCAGCTACTGGGGAGGCCGAGGTAGGAGGATTGCTTGAGCCCAGGAGTTCTGGGCTGTATGCGCTATGTTGATTGGGTGTCCGCACTAAGTTCAGCATCGATATGGTGACCTCCTGGGAGCCGGGGACCCCCAGGTTGCCTAAGGAGGGGTGAACCGGCCCAGGTTGGAAATGGAGCAGGTCAGAACTCCCATACTGATCAGCAGTGGGATTGTGGCGATGAATAGCCACTGCACTCCAGCCTGGGCAATGTAGCGAGACCCTGTCTCTATAAAAAAATAATTTAAAAAAAACCACAATAAAAAAAGTAACTGTACTTTCATTTGGCCTGCTTGTTATGCATTATTTTAATTTTAATTTTATTTATTTATTTTTTTACTACCTCTTGCAGAGCAGGGCTAACTCACAGGCAGTGTGCCCTAGAGTTAGCCTAGGTATTCTTATTGTTAATATTGGGCATCTTTAATTTGTGTACTGTTTCAAGGCATGAGAGCAAAGCCTACATTAAATCCCCATGGCCGACTTGTAATCTCAATGTGAGTCTTCTTTTGTTGGGGATGAAGGAAATAGGTTTAACTGAATTCACATATTATCCTTCATGTTAACTTCCATATGCTGACTCATTGAGTTTAACCTCTTTTACCACCCTCAAGCCTTTATTTGGTGTACTGCTGTTAGGCTTCTTTTTTTTTTTTTTTTTTACTTACCATCCTTGTTTTTATTCAATTTAGGAGCCAAGATTAGCACTTTATCTTCATCATTTAAATTTACCTAGATTTTATTGTTTTAATTTATCTAGATTTTATCATTTTAATTTATCTAAATTTAACTAAAATGTATTAATTTTTTTGGTATCAACTTGTTAATTTTTTTTGGTGGAGGAACATGATTATTCTATGTAACATTATTGCTCTAAGCATTACTACCTAGGTAGCTTTTGTATTTCATCTAAACTATGAATTTTTAAAAAAGTTTAATGGTCAGGAAGAGAAGGTTGGAAATCTTGCCATTGGAGACCTGCTAAAATCTAGGTTGATTTTGATTTACTAGTCAAAACCATTTTGGAATTATTGTTAAGCCAGTTATGAATGTATTCGATAGAAGTATCACCCCACCCATATTTCCTTAACTTGATAACCTTGTCAAGACCTTAATACATTTTGTCAGATACATTACCAAAAGCCAGATATACTTTGTCTACTGCATCGTTTAAGCTTACTGATATAAGAAAATGAGGGGAATCTACATCTACATGATTTATTCTAGTGTATCCATGCTGACTCCTAGTGACTGCTGCTTGCCTTCCTTTTGATCATTCTAGCATTAGGTTGTCTAATATGAATTTTGCTGTATTTTTCTTGTTCCCCTTTTCCTTGTCTCCAGGCTTCTCGTTCCTTTTTTAGTATCTGTAATTCCTTAAAGTTCTTCAGAATTGATCTGGAACTTCTCATACTTCAGTGTGTAAATGAATCTGCTAGGAATCATGTTACAATACAGGTCCAGGAATCAAGGGGTAGAAACAGGATTGGCTCCCTTTACTATCACTCCTAGTGATCCACTAGGAAAATGATTGTCTTCCATCCTTAGAGACTTAGTTCCAAAGGGAGGGACAGTGATTCTCATGAACTGGAAGCTGAGATTGTCATCCAGCCCCTTTGGGCTCATGCCTCTCAGTGAATAGGCATATTAGGGGGCTGCTGGACTGGCTGGGGTGATTGGTCCTGATTACCAAGGGTAAGCTGCTGCTACACAATTGGAGGTAAGGTAGAGCATGCCCAGGAGGTCTGCAGTGGAGTCCAAGATTCTGCATTTCCTGCAAACATCTAGCTGATGCGAATGCTGCTGGTCCATAGGCTACACTTTGAGTAGCTGAGTGCTAGAAGACTTGGTGTTTTAGGTAGAAGATCAGCTTTGAGTGCTCCTCTAGAACAGGAAGGAGGTCTCTAGTGGGTAGTGCTCTTAAGTTCTTATTCCCACACTTACAAACTCACCAGTATTCTTGTCCTCCAACAATTATTTCCCTTATTCTTTAATCCTCAAGGTCTCTTGCTCCTACTGGTCACCTGTGGCCCCCTCTCCCCTCCTTACACCGTGCCTTTCTTTCTTTTTCCTTTCACAGTCATGCTTCTTGGAAGAGCAGCCTTGAATTTTATACTTCCATATTAGCCCTCCCCAATTTCTCCACAATCAACAACTCTGATCATGTCTCTTTCCTCTTTGAAACTCTGCCCTGGTTCCCCATTCCCTGTAACTTCTTGTAGTGACATCCCCTGCCTGGCTCCTGTTTCCCTCCCTAGCTTGTCTCTTTACACTCCAGGAGTTCCAGATTACTTGGCCTCAGGGTACATTATTCTCTTCCCAGTCTCCTTGCCTTAACTTTTGCTGTTCCTCTGTCCATATAAGCTCTTCTCTGCTTTATTCACCTGGCTATGTCCTTTCATTCTTCAGCCGTTCCTTTTACTCTCTGTCTTTTCTTAGGAATTTAAGTTCCTTTCTTTGCTTATATTTATTATTTGTATAATTCAGGAACAGTTGAAAGGAAGGAAGCTTGTGTTTTCCCTCTCTAGGGTGCATCTGTAACTGTATAATTATTTAAAGGAGGTATTATCTTGACATGGTAGTGGTCAGTCTTACTGAAGAGTTTTAAGGATACCACGTCACTAGGCAAAATCACTGTAAATCTTGTTTAAAAAAAAGAGAAGACTTAGCTGTCACTGTACGTGGAGAAGAATATTTTTAATTAGTTTATCATTGTGTGAGTTACTCTAGTTGATCTACACAATATTCGTTGACATTATGGTTTCATGAAAATGAACCAATAAAATAAAGATAATATATTGTATCACATGAGAATATTTTCACTAATGTGGTCCACAGAGACCGTGGTGAATGGTAAGGTTTTCAGACGATAACTCAGAATTTTGACAACATCTTGCATTGGTCACCCTTGGGAGCACTGACAGATAGGGTCACTTGCTGGCTGGGAGAGTGGGCTCATGCAAATCACTAAGCTGATTGGGTTTTCTCAACAGGAATAGGGAATGGAGATGGAGAGCTGCCAGAAAAGATGCAGACACTGAGGTCTTGATGGATTATTAGCTGATTATTCAGGCTATAGCGGCTCAGGACCTGAGATAAGTTGGATAAAATCCAAAAGAAACTAGGCTATGGCCAAATAAAATTTTTTTTTTTTTTCAAATAAAAATTTTTAATAAAATTTAAAGATATTTCTCAGCTGGGCACAATGGCTCACATCTATAATCCTAGCACTTTGGGAGGCTGAGGGGAGTGGATTTTCTGAGCTCGGGAGTTCGAGACCAGACTAGGCAACATGGTAAAACCCTGTCTCTACTAAAATACAAAAAATTGGCCAGGCATGGCAGCATGCACCTGCAGTCCCAGCTACTCGGGAGGCTGCGGCAGGAGAATCACTTGAACCTGGGAGGCGGAGGTTGCAGTGAGCTGAGATTGTGCCACTGTACCCCAGCCTGGGTGACAGAGCAAGACACCATCTCCAAAAAAATATTTAAAGATATTTCTCGTGATCTCTCGGACAACACATGCAATTTGCTATCACATGCATTGTTGCAATGGCACTTGCAGATAGGAGAAGGGATGGTGAAAGGTGGAGGGTGAAGCGCTTATAGACTTAAAACTTTGTTTGCAGAGTGGCCTTAATGTGTGTGTGTTTGAGAGATAAGATTTAATCTTTTGCACACAATAAGTGTTTTGTAAATGTGTATAAACTGAGTATAAGTTATGTTTCTTTAAATTAAAAGAAAGTAATGCCTTTGCTTTTAGGAACAGTTCTTTATAGTGTGGTTTTGTGTCTGCTGTATCATGTTGTGTCCTAGATTCCTGTCGCTATTACAGAGAAAGGCATGCAAAAGAGAATCAGAATTGCCAGTTTCATTAAGGATATAGCACGGATATAATTTCCTTTTCCTCAGGGTCATGGAACTGCTCATGAATTATTTTCTAGCTGACATGCTTAGAGTGGGAGCTCTGGCCTCTTTTCACTGATGTCCTGGGCAATCTGTCTCTGGGTAATGACTCTTTTGGTTTGCATTGGCTTTCAGCATAATGCATTTTTCCTGACTGAATTCTGCCTTTGATAGAGGTTTTACCAGAAAACAAAGAAACCACAACCAGAGCTAGAGGCAATATTTTAAATTGTGAAAGCTCATAGTCGCAGTAGTCTATTTTGTAAGAAGTTACTTGGTCAGGCAAATCTATTCCTCTCTCTCTTTATAGAGACAGGATCTTGCCATGCTGCCCAGACTAGATTCAAACTTGAATTCTCTGGCCTTAGCCTATGGAGTAGCTGAGATTACAGGCTGGTGCCACCATGCCTGGCTTATTTCTCTTTTGAGGGTGATGTTCCTGGTACTTTACATAAGACCTGTGTGGGGTGGTGAATCAAAGGGATCTGGAATCAGCTAGCTCTGAGTTTAAGTCCTGGTTCTGCCACTTGCTAGCGTTTTGTCCTTGAGCCAGTGGAGTCTAAGATTCTGCATTTCATTATTTTAAAAATAACTTTTTACTAACTATAAAATAGTAGAGAACTTAGAGAACATAGAAAGTTAAAAAGAAGAAAAGAATAAATATTCGCATAACAATAAGAGAAAATGCTCGTGAATTAACATACTTTGAAAGTTCCATTTGATACATTTATATAAGATTCAATTAGGTAACCATTTAACCATTCTTATATTTTTTGACATTGAAGATGTTTCTTGGTTGCACCATTATAAACAGTGTTGTCATGAAGGCCCATGCCTTTAATCCCAGCACAGGCTGAGGTGGTATGATGGTTTGAGGCCAGGAATTTGAGACCAGTCTAAGCAGCTTAGTGAGACCCTGTCTCCACAAAAGATGAAAACATTAGCTGGGCGTGGTGGCATTATATATGTCGGTAGTCCTAGCTACTACTCAGGAGGCTGAGGAGGGAGGATTGCTTGAGCCCAGAGGTTTGAGGCTGCAGTGAGCTATGATTATGCCACTGTACTCCAGCCTGGACAAACAGAGTGGGATCCTGTCTCTAAAAAAATATATATATATATATATATATATATATATATAAAATAAAAAAATCTAAAAATAGGTGCGGTGGCTCACGCCTGTAATCCTAGCATTTTGGGAGGCTGAGGCGGGCGGATCACCTGAGGTCAGGAGTTCAGAACAGCCTGACCCGTCTTTAAAAAAAAAAAAAAGAAAAAAAATCTAAAAATAGTGTTGTGAGGAACATATAAGTTGATACTATGTTAAAACCTTGAATCTCTTTTAATAAAAAAAAATTAGGCATCTTTTTCAATGGGGTAGTTTTCTTCCTTTTTCAAAGGAAGAGAGTTTTGCTTGAATGTTTTAAATATTTGTTACTGAAGTTTGTAATACCAGAAAGTTTCTCAGAAAGACTTTGATAGTTTATAGTTTTACCAATAATTGTGGAAGAGTAAAGGGTAAATAATTTCACTGAGCTTCAGCTTTCTTATCTATTTGCATCAAAACATTAGGAGGATATGGCCTAACATAAAGCACCTAGCTCAGTGAATGGCAAATATTATTAATGTTTTTAGTGTCTGCTTTAATATATTAAGTGTCCATACCATAGTGTTAAATGCTCTACCACCTTATCATCCATTAAAAAAAGGAAAATAAATTTTTACAGAGTTGTATTTGGTGTGATATAGAATTATGTGTGAGTATGTAGCGTAATGTTCTTTTTGTGAAAGCTGCCTTTTGAAGTAAATGTGTTTATTAAGGTAAAAAGTGGAGAGGAAAGACAATAAGGCATTTATTAAAAGTATTTCTTTTGAATTAATTTAAAAAAACTGGAAATTATTGCAGTTCATTGAAAGCTTGGGCCAACTCGCCATTGTATTTGTACTGGTTGTAATATAGTATCAACTCTTATGTTGCACAACTGCTTGAATTCAGTGTGTTTCAGTTGCATGTGTATTGGCTGATGGGAGAAGCAAGAGAGGCAGAGATCAATATTCTTGATATCCCAAATTGTCAGTGTTAGTTAAAATGATGTGAGGGTTTTGAGCCACTTTAAAAGAAGGCATAAAATGGTAATTTTAATAACTAAATTGATAAATAATAAAACTTCGTATCTTATTTTTTTCATTTCGACCTATTCTACAGCATAGAGCTTGGCTGCATTAGTTTCCTAAGACTCCTGTACCAAATTCCTACAAACCAAATGGCTTAAAGCAACAGAAATGTATTTTCTCACACTTCAGGAGGCCAGAAGTCTGAAATCAAGCTGTAGGCAGGGCTGGTTCCTTCTGAAGGCTCTGCTGGAGGGTGTTCATCCCTCGGTCCTAGCTTCTCGTGGCTGCATGCGTCCTTGGCCTCCCTTGGCTTGTAGCATCATCATTCCACTCCCTGCTTCTTTGGTCACATGGCCTTCTTCCACATGTCTCTTCTGCTTCTGTGTGTTCTCTCTTCTTATAAGGAAGGTCCCACCCTAATGCAATGCAACCTCATCTTGATTACATCTGCAAAGAGTGTTTCTAAAAAAAGGTGGTATTCACACTTGGCCAGGGGGACGGTGAGGTAGGGGAAGGGTTATTACATGAAGATATCTTTTTGTGGGGATACAGTTCAGCTCTTTACAGTGGCAAACACTAAGTTCAAATACGAACTCATAATTTCTCTTTCCTCCACATCCACTGCTATCTTCTCTAACTTCAGTTTATTGAGTCACCTTACTTAATCACTGACTTCCCATGCCTACTCTATTTGGCTTAAGTTTTTCTGCTTGGCTCTACCCTACTAGACAAGATGATTTCTTACAGTAAGAAATTGCTCTCCTTAAGCTTGAATCTTACTTTTTTCTCTCTCTTTGTGTTGTCACCTGTGCAGGGAAGGCCTCCTTTCTTCATCTAAGTAAGTCTTATTTCGAAGGGTGGGGTGCTTCATACTTTCTATTTCCCTATAGCACCGGTCACAGTGCTAGCACATATGTGCTCAATAAATATTTTAATTGACTTTCAGATAAAGTAGAAGGATATAGATTATAGATTGGAAAGAAAAGTAAATAATGGTTTCATGTGCTTGAATCCCAAAATTCAAGTTCCTTGAGAACAAAATTTAAGTTGGTAGCTTCAATTATTCAAGTAGAGTTTTGTTTTCTCCTTGTTTTAAATTTTCTACCTGGAGCATTGGTATCATTTAAAAATGTTTATTTTTATTTTTTAGAGACAGGGTCTCTCTCTGTCATCCAGGCTGGAGTGCAGTGGTGCAATCATAAGTCACTACAATCTCCAACTCTCGGGCTTAAGTGGTTTTCTAACCTCAGCCTCCCAAGTAGCTGGTAGTACAGGCATGTGCCACTACTCACTCTGTATTTTGGTCTCATTCCGGTGCTTGTCTGTTTTGGCTCTAAAATAGCATAAATATGCCAGGCATGGTGGCACATGCCTGTAATCTGAGTGCTTTGGGAGGCTGAAGCAGAAGGATGACTTGAGGCCAGGACTTTGAGACTCAGACTGGGAAACATGTAGTGAGACCAGCTTTCTGAAAAAAGCTGGGCATGGTGGCTTGTACCTGTAGTCCCAGCTACTTGGAAGGCTGAAATGATAGGATTGCTTGAGCCAGAATTGGAGGCTGCAGTGAGCCATGATTGCACCACTGCACTCCAGCCTGGGCAACAGAGCAAGAACTCATCTTTAACAAAAACAAAATCAAAAATAGCATGAGCAGATGCTCTTGTGAAATCAAACCCTCTACAAGAAGTTTTTGTTATTTATGGTCAATACCGAGTTGTGTCTGAAAGATAATTTCTTATTGGTGGTGTAATATCTAAGGGCATGAATAAAACCAGCTGTGTAGTTTGTTTTATCTTTATTATCATCATTGTTACATAGCTAGAAAACATTTAAGAGGTTTTACTCATCTAGTCTACCTCTTCAAAAATGAGGCCCACAGCAACACTGCTACCTCCCCCTTGGTTTCTGTCTTATTCCATTAAACTCCACAATTATAAATTTGAAGGGATGTGTACTGGAGTGCCAAATTTAGTACGTGGCCTTATGGAAGCCTACTCAAGCCCAACTCACCCGTCGTCTAGTGGATCTCAGCTCCAGCTCAGGTTTCTTACTGTTAGCAGGCCCAGAGCCGTTAACTGGGCTCTGGTGGTGAGAAGATTGATTGATTGATTGATTTATACCATGGGCAAAGGGATAGGAGTCAGTAAGGGTTCATTTTTCTGGATGATACTGAACACCTGTGTGTGTGTGGTGTTTGCAGCTAGAATGAATAAATATTTGCTAAGCAAGTAGACTAGAGCCTGGCACATAATAAATGCCATAAACCTGTTTAAAAATAAAATAAAAAGTATACTTTACAGTCAAAACCAAGCTACATGATTCCATACTACTCAATTCCAAAGGGCCACTCTCGGCATCTCCCCAGTCTCCCAGTGGTCTGGGCCTAAGGATTATCTCCTCAGCCTTTCATTCACCTCTGTTGTTAAATCTTTGTGTTTGGTCTGTTTAGTTTCATGAACGGTAACTTTGACAAAAGGAAAATGTCCTCACAGAGGAGTCCCTTCAGTTTTCACTTCCATCTTTTCTTTTCTTTTTTTTTTTTTTTTTTTTCTTTTTCTGTAGAGATGGGGTTTCACCATGTTGGCCAGGCTGGTCTTGAACTCCTGACCTTGTGATCCCTCCTGGGCCTCCCAAAGTTCTGGGATTACAGGCGTGAGCCACCGCGCCCAGCCTCACTTCCATCTCTTCTATAGTGACCTGCAAAAAATGAATTAGAATATTAGTGTGAATAGGTATTTTTACAAAACACGTTTACACTTGCTGAACTTAATTTTATCCTGCCTTTATGTTCACAGAAAAGAGACATTGTAAGTGTTTAGGGCAATGGTGTGCTGGTAAATGTTTAACACGAGGCTCTCTTTAAGAAAATGCAGATTTATAGTGGTTTATGATTTTCATAGGCTCTAAAAAATGCCAGGTGTGGTGATATTTTCATGTCATCATATTGAACATGATGATTGAAATTTTCGTCTTTTTTAAATTGACTATGATTAAATTGACCATGATGAGGTCACTCCCAGTGTGACCTCACTGAGGTGGAGTTGGGCAGAGATATGGACATGGGCTGTAGAACACCTCTGCAAGAGGCCTTGGGCCTGGCCCTTAGAGAGGCTATGGAGATTGAAACTAGCTTTTCTCGATGTTTTCATTTGTCCATGCATTCATTCTAGAAATATTTACTAAGGACCTACTATATGCCAAGCATTGCTCTAGATACTAGAGATGTAGTAGGGAACCAAAGTCCTTACCTCCAAGGAGCTTGCGTCCCAGTGAAGGTATTCACAGACTTCCAATTTCACCTCCTTGGGACCCTAGCATTCTTGTGTTTGTGACACTTAGAGTCAAAGTCCCATAACACTTTAATTAATTAATTTTTGAGACGAAGTTTCACTATTGTTGCCCAGGCTGGGCTGGAGTGCAATGGTGATCTCGGTTCACTGCAACCTCTGCCTCTTAGGTTCAGGTGATTCTCCTGCTTCAGCCTCCTGAGTAGCTGGGACTACATGCATGAGCCACTATGCCTGGCTAATTTTGTATTTTTAATAGAGATGAGGTTTCTCCATGTTAGTCAGGCTGGTCTCAAACTCCTGACCTTAGGTGATCTGCCCATCTCAGCCTCCCACAGTGCTGGGATTACAGGTGTGAGCCACCACACCTGGCCAACACTTTATTAAATGAAGAAAATAGCATGGGCCCATTTTAGTTTTCCTAGATGTAAAGCACGGATTTTGGAGGAGGAGGTAGAGTTGCTGTCTGAATTGTCTCCAACTTGGAGTCAGAGACCTAAACCTTGCAATGCCAGGAACATTGGCTTATCTTACTTGGGAAACTCATGGTAGATAAAGCTTATTTAGAAAGTTTGTTGTATAGGTTCCTCTGATGCCCTCTCCAGGCTGATAAGGTTCTAACATCATCTCTGGGGATCAGCCTTTGTCCTTCCTGGACTCCTTTGCAAAATAATGATTGCCTCAAGGGGGAAAATTGGAGAGCAGAGATGATAAGAATCTTGCTTGGAGTTCCAGTCCCCTAACCTAGAGGAGGTGACTGTTGCAAACCATTACCTGTCTCATTAAAAGTTATGACAGCTAGAAGTTTATAGAGTGGATAAGCTTCTGGAAACTGAAATTATGTCTAGAATTGGGAAGGTCCACATCCTCAAGATAGGTAGGAAAGGGGCTGATGAGGGTACACTGTTGGTAGAACTCTGGAAAGATGATTTACACATTGTAGGGGAAGACAAAAATTGTTCTCTTTATCTTTCTGAATTCTCAGCTGGGACCCTTGTAACAAAATATAGATTATGAAGAGAAAAACAAACTGAGCAAGATGCCTCAAACATGTAATCACAGCACTTTGGGAGTCCAAGGCCATTGGGTCAGTTGAGACCAGTTCGAGGTTTTGGTAAGTTACTGAGGGGCTATGGAGGAAAATACCTGTCCTCCAGGTTCCACGAGGGTCCTCCATCCACCTCCCCATCCGGAACCTAGAGTTCTTTGTCTAACTTTCCCGTGGGCGGAGTTGGTAGAAATTCCATGTGAGCTTCCTTTGTTCAGAAAGCCCGCCAAAAGCCCTGGGAGGAGAGGGCTCTGTTGTGTGCTCAAGCAACCAATCCGCGATCAGTGTTGAAGATCAATCACTCCAGAGGAAATTCGAAAGAACTTCTCTCACTGGACAGGAACATAAATGAGGAGAGAGGGCTGGGCGCAGTGGCTCACGCCTGTAATCCCAGCACTTTGGGAGGCCGAGGCGGGTGGATCACAAGGTCAAGAGATCGAGACCATCCTGGTCAACACGGTGAAACCCCGTCTCTACTAAAAATACAAAAAATCAGCTGGGCATGGTGGCACGTGCCTGTAATCCCAGCTACTCAGGAGGCTGAGGCAGGAGAATTGCCTGAACCCGGGAGGTGGAGGTTGCGGTGAGCCGAGATCGCACCATTGCACTCCAGCCTGGGTAACAAGAGCGAAACTCCGTCTCAAAAAAAAAAAAAAAGAAAAAGAAAAAGAAACAGCCACAGAAAGAGAG